>NC_058035.1:16787523-17073191 GCF_019176455.1 Solea senegalensis
ATTGCCACAAGCTGAGAAGCCACTTTTATTTTTTGATATTTTTAAAGCAGTTAAATTAAGAACAAATTCTTAATTACAGTAGCAACTTGGCAATGTGTCATTTTCTCTATAATGAGTCTTCTGTTTGGATATAAACAGCCCTATATATAGGCACTGTGTGAGTGTGGAGGTTGAAAACAGAATGCCTTTCTGACTGCATCCCCGAGCAGGGAACAGGCTTAGGCAGTCACATGTATGTCTCGCTCTTAAGGGGCTCCAAAACATCTAACGCGGTATATGATGATATCCATAAATGTTAACTTCAGGATTACAGATAGAACATAATCATTTCCTTCAGTTTAGCAAAATAAAAGGAATTTAAACACAACTTTAAACTGATAAAATCTGACTTTCATGTCATTAAATTAACAATTTGGCAGAAAATGAAGATAAAATCATTGTACCAATTTGTAACAAAGTGTAAAATCACCTGATTGTATGAATTCTGTGTTTTTCATTAACACAGAATGAGCCTTATATGTTTATCAGGAGCCTGGTCAGCTGTACTGAGGCCATCATTTAATACCACCATGTTTTTACAATTTGCCCACCATGGACAAACTAGACATGTTTTGAGTGTTGATGCTTACTAAAGGCTACATAGGTTAATCAATAAATGTTACTAGGGCAAAGTGGGGATTAGGTAAATTGGACACTAAATTGACTGTAGGTGAGTGTGAGAGTGGGTATGTGACCCTGTGATGATCTAAACTGAGATTGGCACAGCGCCCCCGCGACCCTCATGTGGAGGATAAAGCGGTAGAAGATGGACGGAATCAGTGTGTTTGTGTCTCTCACAGACTTGATGGCCTACAGTGAATATGCCACTGATACTATGCTGTGCTAATGTCCTTTTAATGACCAAAAATAATAATAATTCCGCCTCCTGTGACTCAATGGATGAATAGTGGAAATTGAGAATCCCACAGTAATTTCTGAAATTATAGTTACACATTTCTCTGAATCCACCTCAACTCAAAAAGAATATTCAACAGTTATGTGATGTGGACGTTGTCTATAGTTTGAAAAAATCTCAGCTCCATTCCATGAAGGTCTGTCTTAAGATATTATCTTTCACTCCTTTCTATCCCTTCTCACATCTAGTGACACTGCATGGAACGTCTTGTATGCATGCCCTTACTTTCTGGTGTTGTTTTCTCGTATTACCTGTTGAAGTTATATGAGCTTGTTCGAATGCTCTAATCATCTAATCACAGTTTAATTTAAGTTTTGATTTTCTCTGTACATTACACCTGGAAATATAATATATCCAAATGGATTTATTATTTATTTATTTATTTAGTTAGTTATTTATTTATTGTACTTAAAGTTACTTGATAAATTAACCTTTTTTTCAGATGGGTAATTTGCATAAATCTGGAATTACTTATAACACATTTCTGAATCACCAGTGATGGAGATCTGTAATATATATGACATACATATATGATACATTGGTCATTTATTCATGTTTTATCATATTTTACTAATGGTAATTATATTCTTGTTGTAATTTAATTATTAAACATTTTTTAAAGCAGATTGGCAGTTTTATGCTTAGGAAAATTAATAGATTGGGCTTTGTATTTCGATTCTAATATATGTATAAAAAGGAGAAAGTTGCTAGAAAATAATATTTTCACATTTTTTCAAACACAAAAATGCCAATAAAATAGAAATAGCTAATACTGTGTGTATGTGTGTGTGTTTCTCATAAAACAGTCTGTAAAGCATTTAATTATTTAAAAAATAAATAAAACCAGTATACAGTTGCATTACTGAACTGCTTATTTATTCAAATTATCATTTAATACATGCATGTACTGTACAACGTGCAGTATCACACAATGGACAACAGGAGGCAGTGTAAAGTCAGATAAGTGTACAGCTTTCAAATCTAATTTTATTCTTCTAAAAATGTCGTCCCCTATCCAGTATAAATGTCTGCTCAGCAATAATAATAGACATGTTCACACTTCAATCCATCTACAGTCAGAAATATGCATCATATTTTACACCTCAGCATAGCTATATCTACAAACTAAATCTTTCATAATATGAAAATAAGAAGCTGTAAGACAAGTTATATTTCAAAAACGGTAAAAAAAAATCCACAACTGAAAACATATTCTTTACTTTTTTTTCTTACTTGTTTCCATAAACATATACCCAGTATGCCAAGGTATATATAACTGATAAATATGTTCATCCTTTATTTTTTCCATCATTAGTGGAAAGACTTCAGACAAACTTCAGTTTCATTCTTTCATCTATCTCTTCCATTAAACCTCGGATGCCGTCCTTTCTTGGCCATCATCCTTTAACTTCTTCTGGCTGTGGGATATCAAAACTGTGCATCATCAATCACAGGTCTCAGAATTACTACATCTGATTATGATTGTTGTTTCCCAGAAGTTGGATGTGATGGTAAATACCCTATCTAAGATCCCATTTATCACATTTAACCGATCATACCTATAACCCTCCTCCACAGGCACTGTCATTCCATGAACCATCTTACAATTGCTGATGCCATTCAGTTCATCAACTTTCCCCGACACCCCTTCACATTTAATCACAATTAAAACAAAATACACTGTTCTCCATCTGTGTTATTTGTTTAATAATAAAAGTGAAAGAATTTACATATATCTGCAAAGATCACACTGATATTAAAGAAACTCTGGTGTGCCTAAGTGGCATTTGAAATCCTTTGATATCCAGTGACAAGTGGTCATTCAGTGTCAGCATGAGAACTTGGTGAATGTGACCCATGCTAAAAAGATAGCATTTCTGTCTCGTTATAGTGAGCAGTGGTATTTGGCACAACCTCTCTAACATTTTGCAAAGAGTAAATCTTGTCTTCACATACAGTTCCACAGAGATCTGATACAATATCTTTAAAATGTCTTCTGTGCATAATATATACCCCAGAGACTGTTGTGGGCTTCTTCTTGATAACAGTACAGTTAGTGGATAGAGAACATATATTTTGCATGTCATTTAGTAGGACAATACTGAGTAATATACTGTATGTGAGAATGATACCACCCTTATCTACCTCCACATGTCCACATATGACCACATACTGTACATGTTCAATGGTTTAATCCAGTGATTGAAATTCAGATACTTCAAGTTTCAAAGAAAAATTCAGTACAGGCTCTGTTTAGATGGTGCTTCTGCTTAAATAGTAGAAATATCTCCAGTAGCCTTACACCAACCTCCCAGGACAGGCATATGGTGAACTAGACAGCACAGTGTGTTTGTAGCTAAATAAATGAGATAAGCAAAATGTTTGATATTTATGAATTATTACAATGAAGTTCAAGCACATTCAAAAACTTGACCAACTTACTTGTGCCTTTGCCTTTTGTTTAAAGCTGAATTTATAAGAATAAAATGTGTATATTAATTTAGTAATTTGTCATTTCATCAAGAATTTCCCAAAACCTAAGTTGATACCCTGAAATTATTTTTTTCTTTTTTTACAGCTACTGTGCCCACCCAAACTTTGACAATTTATCTAATTTTACAAAATGGAATCAATGGATATGTGCCAGGTTTGTTTGGCCCAAGGTGGAGAAAAGTCTGATCATTTAACCAATTACCAAAGTTGCTTTTTGGTTAACTTTTGGCAGTAATTGACAAAATCATGTCTGCTGCAAATTAGTAATGAATTACAATGTCCAAGGGTGATAGGGATTGACTGCTGCTCTTCACATTGCGCCTGGCCTCCAGACACAGGGCTGGACACCTGCCTTTGTGGCAACAAAATGTGGTTTGGGTGCCTGGATTGGCTTAGACTTGAGTGAAGGCAAAGAGGAAAAGATACTGAGCTCAGGAGCACTCTGAAACTGCTTGGCTGCTTGGAGCCCAGTGGTGTAGGATACTGGAGTGTAAGGAGTGGGGACTGCAGGTGGCACAGGGTTTGGAACAGAGGTGGCAGAGAATTGTGGGAGGCTAGGTAGTCCAGCTGATTTCAAGGGAGGTATGGCTGGGATTGGGCCAGTGTATGGACCTTGCGGTAAGAAAGGAATTTGGTTTTGAGCAAAAGGAGCAAGAGGTGGGGAAGTCATGCCAGAGTGAGCCAAACGTTCTCCAAGGGTTGTAGCTGAGCGAGGTGCAATGACTTTGGGAGCCAGCTTGGGAGCAGATATAGGTGTGGGTGTGGAGAATCGTTTGATCTCATAGACACGGGCTGTTTTGAGAGGGACTTGCTTTGGGGAGATTAATGAACTTCCAACCATTGTTGTTGAGTAATCACCCTGCTGCTGCCTCTGGGCCTGGTAAGAGGGCATTGCTGATATGTTTGCAACACTGCCCCCGTAATTGAACATGGCAGAGTTGAGCTGGTAGGGCTGCCTTCTCATGAAATCCAGAGCTTGGATTCCTTCTCTTTGTGTGCCTCCTCTACTCCCGCTATTTGGTTTGCTTTTATCCTTCTGAGGCCCTTTAGGGAGAGAAGGACCAAGGAGTGGGTTGTACCCAATTGGAGGAGGGGCACGGACATTTGGGGAGTATTTAAAATTGGAGGGAAGTGTAGGACTTAGCGAAGAGTCAAATGAGTGAGATGCATTGTGCAAGGTCACTTCCTGCCGGTAAGATGCCTCAGGTGGGGCATCTACTATATACATACCCATACGATTCTGCCTACGGGTAAAAAGCTCTGCCCCTTTACCCCCAGCTTGAAGAAACTGTGGAGCTTCTTGCATGACCCGAGGTTTGGGGGCCACTGGAGGAGGAACCTTTCCCATTCCAACCTCACCACTCCTGCCTTCCTCAGTTGCATCATAATTCGCCTCATTGGGTGGTTGGCCATATTTGTATCGAGTGGACCGGTCATCCAGGTTCTGCACCATAGACAATAGGTCTGGATTTGGGGAGTTCTTTTTGACTTCTGGAACAGTGAACAAAGGTCTGACTTTACCACTACGCCGCCGAGAATCAAGTAATATTCCTGAGCGACCTGATGGACCAGGCACGGGGGTTGGAGCTACAGCTTCTGGTGAGGTTACCCCTGATACTTGAGCTACTGATGGCATGGGATACTGAGGTGGAGGTGGCTGAGCAACTGGCACTTGGAGTGGATGCATTGCAGCAATTGGTTCAGCTGAACTTGGAATTTGAGATACAGGAGGAACAGGGGCTTGATACAATCCTACTTGTGGTTCTTGTGGTATTGAATGCCTAAATCCTGGGGGCATAGTTGCAAATGGAGCCTGATGAACAGTAGTTATAGATGGTGCTGCCTGCATTGTCTCTACAGATGTAGATATGGCTGGAGGATGGAAAGTGACTTGAGCCTCTGGTGGCTGAGGCAAGGGACCTTGAGGTACAGAGAATTGTGGGGAGATCATTGATAAAGGACTGGAGGGTAGTTGTGATGTCATGGATGTAGCATTAATGGCCAGTTCAGAAGCAGTGGAGAATGGTGGGCACACAGCTGCTGAGGTTGGACGCTGGCTTGTCTTTGTGACTGATGGTCGGAAAGTTACAGGGGCAGTCGCAGCTCGGATACTGATGAAGCCAGGAGTGAAAGGACGTGCTGTTCTGTTGAGAACATTACTGGCAGGTAGTTCTGGTTGTGGTGTTTCAGCTGGTGGTGAGGGAGTGGCCAAAATAGTCACTGCAGCAGTGGCGGGTTTGGGTGTCACAGGTAGAGATGACATCACCATGCTCGTTGTAACTGTAGAGAATGCTACGTCGCCATTAGATGCCCCAAGGGCACCAACAGAAACTTGACCAGGAGACTGGAAAAATTCTCGCTGTATGGTTGTAGGCCCAGTTGGCATCATGTGCTGAGGCTGGAGGTCTGATTGCATCTGTGGTTGTATCTCTGGATGCAAGATCTGAGCCCGTTCTTGAACTTGTGAAGTAGTCTGAGCTTGTGCAGCCTTCATCTTCTTTGCATGCTCAGCTGCTCTCCTTCTCTGTTGCTCAAACAGTTGAGCACCCTTGCCTGTTGTATCACTCAACCCTGGACTTGGAGCATCCTCTGCCCCATCCCCACGACCTTCAGTGCCTGCAGTTGCCCTCTTCTCCAACATATCCAAGTAATCACTATCCCAAGTTGGGTCAGGAACTGACGAGAAGCCATCTTCATCAAACTCTGACTCACTGCCGGGTAATAACCCATCTTCCTCTTGTGAGTCTCTACATCTGTCCTCATCCACACTACCAAAGCTGGTGAGGGTATACTTCTTGGAGCGCTGCCGTCTCTTTTTGAACATCAGCACACCCTTGGAGTGAGGGTTAGGAGCATCAGTCAGCAGGGATGCAATTGTTCGACACTTGCTTTTGGCTTCCTTTACATTTTTATCTTGTTGTGTATCTCCTCGGTTCAGTTCTGCAGGGTATGAAAGTCATTGGTTAAGTTACATAGTAGTATTACATAAAGCCAGAGTCTGAATCCACAGATTTTACCTTCAAACCAAGAATTGACTCATGTGTGAGCATGTGAGTGTGTCCTGACTACCATGATTTGAACAGGCATTTACTGTATATTTAATGCTTCCAGGAAAATTCTTCAACTTCTCATATTATCATGGGTGAGGGATGTATTTGCACATTATTAGCCTTATGTACTTCACATCTAACTGAAAAAAAAATATTTGCATGCTAGTTGAAATTTACTTGTTGTAGGTTATTGGAAAGAGAACTTAAAATGGCAGTGATAACATATCCTTTAACATGTTATGGTATGAAGCAGATTATCATAGATAAATTCAGTTCACAAAAATGTACTTCCATGTGAAAAGAGTTCTAAATTTGTCCATGACAGGGTTCCTAAGTAGAACATAATGTGTGAGGGATTAATGAAAGAAAATGTAAGCTCTGAAAGCATGCCTGTCAACTTCAAATAACCCAGCTCAATTGACTGACAGAGCTGAATAACATGTATGTAACAGTATACTCGATCAGTGTGATACTATTGTTGTAATGTAGTGAGCAGTAGTCACAAATGATTGAATTACGTGGCTAATATGGTAAACCCAGGAAATATTAGCTTCCCTTTAATTCCGATGTCTGATTCTATGCAATGGCTCTTTTTTACATCTCTGACCTACCACGTTGTCTTCCAGCTCAGTTGAAGCACATTTCTATGTTGGTGCATGTTACAGAAACATACCACATTCGTCCTTATGATGACAGACAATTATTTTTCTATTGAATGCTACAAAACTAATCGTACAATTCTTTATACGCACTTGATTAAATGAATAGCAAAACAAAAAAGAGCAACAGAATAGTTGGAGAGAGCAGAGAGGGAGAAAAGGTTAGGGAAAATGAGAGTATCTCTGCTTTGCTATTTGATACCTAAAAGCAGCTGTAGATGTTTTTCAATGCTCCCAGATTGATGGCTGGGGTTTTTAAACATGCAACTGAAGGTAAATATAGTAAACTATACAGACCATATTCAACAGTCTTAGCTCAAGCTGACACCATCTCACACTGGACTACCTAAGGAAATGTATACGTGTGGTAGTTAGTTAGTTCAAGTTGATCTTGAGAAACAAGTGGCTTGTATTATTGTATTATATGTATTATTAAATAAATAAATGTTTATGATCCAAAATACCTTAAATACATACTGTTATATTTGTATATGTGCAATTCAGATTCATAGTTTAATACCTGAACAAGCCATTAAGGGTGGGGCTCCCTAACGAAACAGAGATTTGCCAAATTGAAAGAGGAAAAAACTACAGTGATCTGATTTTTACTTCTGTTCTGTGTTTCTGTGTGGCAAAGCAAACATTATTTATAGATATAATTAAATATGCACATAAAGCAAGGATAACTATCAAATAAACTTAGTGCCATGAAATGTATTATCATTGTGTGTGTGTGTGTGTGTATATAATTATGGCAAAGGTTTGTGACTCTTGTGACTCTTGCGACTGAACTTGAACTTACTGGCTTGCTTGGCCTTTTCCATGTAGGTTGTTGTAAGCTCCTCGTCAATAGGTTTGTTTACAGGACCCACCATGGGCACAAGCTGGTTGCGGGAGCCCAGCATCAGTGCCTCCTTTGCCCTCTCAGGGGAAACCAGAGGCACGTTGGCTGGTTCCAGAAAGCCACTGTCCTCCTCTTGCCCTCCATCCCGCGGTCCCTGGTCATCTGCTGAGGAGATAATGGAGGAGGTCTCAGTGGATGTCTGGGAGGACCACGTTCCTGGAACAGGAGGCTGATAAATCACTTCCCTCCTTGCCACCCCTGGTAGCCCTCCTCCTTCATTTCCATCTCCCCCTCGTTTATCCAACAAAGGAGGGTAGACGTGTGCATCTGGAGCGCTGTCATAGCCGCTCATCTCGGATGTCTCCCCGCCCTCAGGAGAGGCCCGTCCTGTCGGTTTCCCTGGGGTGGAGTTACTGGGACTGCGGCGTTTCTGTCGGCGCTGCCTCTCATAGCCTGCCACATCTGCATCACTGTCAGTCTCACCATAGTAGGCCTCACTGCCAGGTGGAGATGTCAAACCACTGGTCAGGGAAGAGCGGCTACAATGGACCTCCCGGACAGGTGCATGATGGGGTTGGTTGGGTGACATGGCACGCAAAGCAGCACGGTACTCTTTGTCTATACGGGGAGATGGAGCGCGGGTCACAAGCACCACAGACTGAAAACCTACAGGTGCTCTGCAAACAGACAAATAAATAGAGGGTCATCAAAATGATGGGGCTGAATGGGGATATTAGGTCTGTGATGAAATTAGTTTTTCTGGATGGGACAGCATTAATGAATGAGTGTAATTATTTTGTTACCTTTTGACCCGGATGTGTAATATTCCAGTTGAGCCATCAATTAGGTTCATAGCCTGGGCATGGGACAGTGTTTCACATGGCTGTTCATTGATGAACAACAGCTCGTCACCCTCCTGCAGCCCAGCTCTGCATGCCTTGCTGCGTTTACGCACCTGAATAAAGCAAAGGAAGGCAACATTTTGCACAGCAACAAAAATACTGAATACATTGAATTTGTTGATTCGAACAACTGTCAAGTTCTTGAAGACTTTTAAATTTCATATCATGACTCAAGGCTTTGAAGAATTTGCACATCATACTGAAAATACGTTTTCATTCATGAGCCCTGATGCTGCTGTATTTACATGTGCAGAGATTTTATAATTTTTCCCATTTTAAGAGTTGGATATTCATTACTTGCAAGTCTTGCAAGTCAGATCTAATTGGATAAGTCTATTATGTCAGGTATCAGAGCTACACCAAGTTCAAGTCTGAAGTGTACTGGACTGATAATGCTTGATATGCTTGAGAACTGCATGTTTGGCTGCCGTTTCTGCTGCTAGGATTTAAAAAAAATTAACTGAGCCTTGTGATTATGACTGGCGGAGCAGATTGTATCCTGACAGCTTGATCTTGCTGCGGACGTATGCCACATATTGCGTAAGTGGGGCACTCATGCACACTTTAGCAGAAGAATGTCAGCCAGCAGCCATCTTCATTTGGTGCTTTGCTATTTTGTGCCAGAGTTCTGTCAGGACCATGGTGTTGTGCCTGCACCCAGATTCCCCTAAGGTCTGTGTTAGTCATGTCAACATGTCCTGTAAAAAATTCAAAGCAGCTCTTGGAAAGTTTAAAACAAAGACTGCATTGTTAATTGCACTCTAAGATGACATTTGGCCATGGATAGACTCAATATTGTATGTTAGATTTCAGAGATATGGAATTATTCCTTAGCATTAGCCTAATTACATTAATGTCCAGCTATTCCGATAGGCCTGTAATGATGTCCCATCTCCCCATTAAGCTAAGCCTTTCAAAGTGGCCTTTGCATGCATATCAGCTCTTCATTCAGTCAGTCGCCTTGTGGTTACAAGCCATGACTGTAATAATACCCTTACATGCTTGCATGTACACATACACAGACACAGAAATACACATAAACTTGTATAAATAAACACACACAGGGACTGACACACTGGCTCTTTCTGTGAAGTGGTGCTGTGCTCCGCCTGTTATGGACAATATAGTGTGCGACCTGACACGATTATGCCTTTCTGCTATGAGGGGTGAAGGAGCACGCCATTTTGGATTGTCAGACAGAAACAGCTGTGCACCACCGTCAAGGTGATTTGGTGTCCTGTGGCTCGCTTGTGTACATACCACTGCATTCCAAGTCCACTAAATGTAGCGTTAACATTTTCAACACAAGTATTGTGATGGTGATTGTCTCACAGGATGATGGATAGCACATTTTTGATTTTTAATGAATAAAACACAATTTGCAAATCAAGATTCACCGTTGTCCAGGATTCTAAGCAAAAATATCTATTGGTGTTTGATCCATTGCACATATCCTTGTGTTGGACATCTATTACAAACTCTGTCTAGTAAAAAAAAAACATTAAGATTTAAGCAGTTAAGGACATAGTGGGAAGGAGGCAGTAAGGCAACATCAGAGATGGCGTAAAAACAAGCGAGGAAAAGAAAAAAGAAAATATTTATTCTGAAAAAGAGAAACTATCAGCACTGATTAAATTGACTTGTCATTTATTCTCAGCTGTAAGCTGAACATGAATAGTATGAACTACATGTAAAAAAGATATCTACTTCTCTAAGCAGCAACTGATTATAGTGTCCAGGCAAAAATAGTGAATGAGGTTCATTTTTGAGTGGGGAGCTGAAACGCACACCTCTGCTGACCCCGTGACCTGCAGCTTCTCAACCAAATATAGCTACCTTGAAAAGGTCTGCCCAGTCAACTATTACTGCAAGTGTGTGTGTGTATGCATATGCATGTGTGCACAATGTTTGCCACTGTGCTCTTTTTGTATTTCCTTACAATGAATTCAAGGAAATTAGCATATAAACCTGCAACGCTCACAAACATGCAAAAGTCACACCAGATTCACCCAGTGATGTGTGTGTCTCCAAATAAATCTCAGATAATCTGTCACCTTAAACATGACTGAGCATGGCTGTAGTTATCTGAGATTCTAACAGAGGTGATGATACAGTGAAAACATTCTAGTTCAGTAGCACAAATCAGATCACTGGCATAGGGTGAATAGTGTGAAGTGTCCGCTTGAGCCCTTTGCAATATAGACACCTACAGTGTACACATTTAACTGGTGAAAGTATCAAGCATCACAAAGTCATTTGACTGGGCACATTTCCTGTCGCTCTACTTCCTATAAGTTTTAGCTTTATCCGCTTTAATTGGATAAGCAGCAATAATTAGCAGAAATGCAGCAGGGTTGCTCCACATTCCAAGCTCAAGCCTAAAGTTTAAAGTTCACCCAGTCAATCATCAACGTGCTTCTGCATAAAGACTGTTCTCAAACAAGATGATGACTCATATTCAGGCCCGGGACCAACCAGCATGGCAGCCAATATTCCATTTCAACTGCGTTCACAGCTTCTTCAATCTCTACTTATATCTCAGCTGATGTTTCACTTCTCTTGAATCGTCCACTTTCCAGATTTTTACCATGATTTGACAGCTCCTCAGTGACTTGTCTTACCTTAGCCACCTGGAGCGGTTTCTGATGTTCCACTCCTCCCTGGAGACGAAACCCCCATGGTGCTCCACCAGATAATGAAATTATCACTTCCTCTGCAACCATTGTCCTTCAGTCTTTTGTTGTTTTTGTCTTTTTGTCTTTTCTTCTCCTTCTTGCTTATGTTCCGTTCCTATTTCTTGTTTTATATTTCTCTATGGGGGCCCTTTAGTGCTTTGGCCCCATGGTTAGCGGTCAGGGCCCCCTTACTGAGCTCTGACCTGCTCTTTGCCTGCCACACTGTCCGGGTGCTGACTTCTTTCTCCGAGTCCAGCTCCAAGGCCAACGCTCACACCTGAACACACCCACATGCGCGCACACACACACACGTCTGTGCACCCACCCATGCCAAGAGTGGGCCAACTATCACAGCCAAGGGGAGAGAGGGGGAGAAGGAGGGAGAAATATGATGGCACAGGGTCTGTGTCTGCTTACACTGAGGAATGTCTGCCTCAAATGAGCGAGGGGAGGGTCCAACCAAACACTTGTCCTGTCACTCAGACCTATGCCACTGGGCTGCTGATAGCTCCTCCAAAAATAGGACACCACCACCATCACTGCTTTGCCTGCTCTTCTGCAGACCAAGGGAAGTTAACATTCAGATCACCCAAGTATATTTGTTCATATGTGGTTTCACACTGGTGTCATTAGTGACCTTTAGTAGGGTCACAACCACACCTTCAAGGCTGGGACTGCAGTCTAGATCAAATATCTTCTGATGTACATGACGTCGTAGACAATGAGTTGACTGTTTTTTTTTTGTGTTGGTGATTCTTCAACTGTTGAGGCTTCTGAATGTCATGCCAGCTCCTATGGACTTGGAGACATACTTGGCTGTCTTCATAGAGCTTTAAGAATGAATGATTAAGCAAGCTCTGGGCGGACAGTTACAGTTTAATGGCAACCTCGGAAGGGACCCGTACTTGATTGTGTAGGAATGGAACGATAAAAAAACATAGAAAGCAACACCTTCAATACAATTTAAAGACATTTTCCATAATGATCTCTGCATTTTTCTTTAAAAATGCACTGACATGTTGAAAAATGCCCCATCTCACAATGTTACAGGAAGTGAAAAAACCCATCTTCCTATATCCAGTCCCTCAATTGCATCTGGTCCAAAATCCAATGGCCTATTCCTTAAGCCATGCTGTACCTTTCCATCAAGTTTTTAGTTTCAGGCTGTAGGTTCAGTAATCCTTTTCCTAATCCTGCTGACAAACAGACAAACTAACTATAAAAACTTGATACCTAACCAACTTTGCATACATGATCATCTCTCTTTATAGGCAGATACACTTACATTTACCTTTTTGGAAGCTGCCATAGTCATACTGTCCATAATTATGCTAACATTCAGACAAACTGTGTGCAGGCAGATGTCCACCATCTTCTTTTAGCATGTAGCAAGATTAGTTGTATTGAATTAGTCCATACTTTTGCATGAGTTTGTCCAAGCCTAACGATTGCTCTAGATGAAAGGACAGTCATTAAGTCATTATCCACCCTCTCTGAACCGTGGATGTCTTTACCTAATTCCATCCCAAGAGCCATGCTCCTGTCATGGCTCAAAATTGCACACAGTGAATGTATATGAATGTATATCAACACTCAATTTAATAGATTTTGAAACCATTTTTAGGCACATTTAAACTCCAAAGTGTTAACCTTTCTCTCTTCTGGAGTGAAACATCACTGCTGGAATGTAACACTAATTTGCCACTGACCAAGTGCACTCATTATGTAAGACATAAGTCAGAAAGCTTAAAGCTGGCTCTTTAAAATCACTGAAAAATAAATGAAGCATAAAACTATCTCAGTGCACTTTGGCTCAATTTTCAGTATTTTCCGTTGAATGTGTTGATAGAGGCTGTATGATCCCCTTGCTGTTATCAATGCTGCAGGAGGTTACCAATGATAGCCACTCACTTTGGCAGCTTTGCTCTGCAGCTGTCTCCACATCTCAGGATAGTAACCAAGACAAGTCTTGGGTCAGACACTGAGAAAAAAAACATGACTCCCTCTCTTCCTGGAGACGGTGTTAGATCTAACGGAACGACATATTAAGAAAATGCTCAACCGCACACATGACACTGATCCACCTTGTGTCAAGTTTGCAGTCACACAGGGAGAGTGAGTTAATGGCTTCATGTCATTTAACTGGTCGTTGCAGATCAGTTGTGCCAACTCCTCCCTCTAGTGGTGAAAAATATGCAGGTTGTTTGACCTGTGGAGTTGTTTCTTTAGAATACGCAGCTCAGTAGTTACAGGAATTATTTTTTTGTGGTTAAAAATAGGTAACATGAGATATGACAAATTGTGTGTTGAATGTTCCTCACACTCCACACTCAACCATGTTTCAAGTCCTGCCACTTGTTTTATATTTACTTTTGTTTTATTGCTTTCAATTTGTAGTATCATTTTTCCTTTAAGATCAATGATGTTAAAATTGTAAACTATCAGTGTAGCTATTTTATTTATTCTGATTTTAATCCAGGTGTCCATTGTGACATCAGGCCAGATGGAAACTAGTGCCTTTATTTAACCCTTTATTTATGTATGCACCATGGCTTTCAATTTAGGGTTAAATGAAGACACTGATCACATTCCTTTCTTGTGGCTTGATTAGTTTTATTTTGGGGGGCTTAGCATGAATACATTTAATCTAATTAATTGTTTAATTTCAAATTAAACTATATCAGTGTGGCTTTTATCCAGGTACTCTTGCTACCTCCCACAGTCCAAAGACATGCAGAGTGGGATTAGGCTCGTTGGAGACTCTAAATTGTCTGTAAACTCTGTGATAGAATTGTGACCTCTCACCCCAAATCACCTGGGATTGGCTCCAAAATCTAACGCTGAGATGTGAAAATACCCCATGGTTTAAGTCAAATTCTTCAATCTGTAAAACAGTGAGAAATCTAAGAAGGGAAAAACAACAAATCTGATACATGGAAACAATCACACTGTGCCCTTTGCTGTCACTGACTGTTTCCCTGTCAAACTGGACAGAGACGCTGCGCTGCAGAGAGCTGTGGCTTCTGTAGGACTGTGTGAAGTCAGCATGAGGTCTGCTAAGTCACTCTGTCCAGGAGAGTATTGGCTGTCATTCAAGACAAGTAAAAAGGTCAAAATCCATACTCAGAAGCATGGCGTGAAACACTTTAATGACTTTTCTGGTGGCCAGTTCACCTTCCCAGGAAGGCTTTGACAGACAGGACTGTAGAGAAGCAGCAGGTACAGACCAAGTGCCCTTTAACTGAGGCATCCGTCACCGTGCCAACGCGGCCAACATCGCCAAACAACCACTGCCAGCTCTGCCTCCGTACAAGGAAACATGATATAAACTGAGCTTTTAGAAAATGCTGCAAACAGTGCATGATTAAAACATGTAGAGACAAAGATTTGTGGAATTTATGTGAGAGCAGTTTCTAAGCTGGAATATAATTGTGGGTGACTGAATGAAAAAATAAACCTTGCAACATACGCACTATATCTTGTGTGATTTTGCATCGAGAAAATCAGTATTTGCAGTAAGAGAACATTTTGTGTGACCTTTTGAGCATCTCACATTTTTAAAATGTCAAGTTAAAAAGTTGTTTTTCTCCATTCATGAAGATAAATAATTCTGACATATTTCATTATATAGTTTCAAAGTGCTAGCGTTTTTCTCCTAACATCCATCATTTTAAATATGATGTAATCTCATTTAGTTGAGGCTTGCATTTGATTTCTTATTTTGATTCAATATTAATGTATGGTTCCCTCCCTGTTTCATAATATGTGTAGGTCGACATTTATGATTTCCACAAAGACATCAAGTCTGATGTCTTTACTCTGTATGAAAATTGTGCATTTATACAAAGCTATTTTTCTAACTTTACTACTTGAATTTTTCCTTCATCCTAACAGACTTGTGTTCTCTGCCACCTGCTTGTGTCCCACTCGTCCAATGAACGTCTGACCCCAGTTTGTGACAGACTGTGCTGCATGTCTCCCAGGACTCCCGCTGTCCCGGTAGATGAGTCTTGTGTCATCTTCCTCGCGACAGAGAGGTGACATCGTGCCAGGTGGCCCCTGGTAACCTCTGAGTGCTGTCACTGGTGAGTCACACACACACACACACACATGCAAACAAACAATGGTGCAGACCATCTGGATGAAAATAATGGCTGCAATCATGTTTGCTTTGCTGCTTTTTGTTCTTGTGTGCTGTGTCAAAACATGATCCTTCCTGTTTAATCAGTGTTTAATTCACAGTATTCAAGAGTATGACAAATAATTCCACTCCAAAAGTGAATGTCTTCTTTCCGGCCTCACTTTTATATCCACAGTCGGGGTAAAATCTGACTCTTTGAGGCATTTGTGGAACAAATACTGTTCATACACCTATCTTTCTGGAACAGTGAGTCTGCAGTCATACTGTGCTGCGTCAGTGTGTTAATATGTGTAACTGTGTTTTTGAATAAAGCCGGTATTCTTAATGGAACCTTGTCACTATATTAGTTTAACATTAACTAATGCAGAGCTTTACCTTCCACTGAGGTCGCTCAGTTTCCCACATTCCCTTTTCTCAGTTGTTAAAATATCCTTAATCAGTGTATCACCACCAGTATCTAATAACTCCATTCTTGGGCCTTAAAATGCAAACACACTCAACTAAATCTGTTCTTAACTTCTCAAGTTGTTCACAAAGACACATCCTCATATCAGCCAACTACAAAATGTAGCTGAGGATGAAGGAGGATCATTAGTTTTACAGTAAGTTAAAGGATTGTGCAGTTATTAGAATTACATATCCATATCCAATTTGGAACAAAACATCGCTGCAGAACAAACAGTGCTTGTAAAGACATGTCACTGAAGACAAATGTGGAAAAAAAAGAACAGAAGAGAAAAAGTATGCGAATCAATAGTCATAAAAATTCATCCTTGGGCTCACAGAATGAAGGTCTGCCTCGAGAAGAGCAGCTCTCTGCAATCGATTCTGAGATATTTCATTTTGGACCAAAGAGTTGGAGCGACTGCAGGCTGATATTCACAGAGAATCGTGATGCTGAATGCATTAAAGCAGAAAAAAAGAAAAGGAGATGGTTCCTCAAGCTGCTGAACTCTTAATGAGGCAACAAATGACTCATCATAATAATCAATAAAGAAAAGCAAACTACACAACAGACTCAAATCACAGCTTCGGTTACATTTATTGTTGACGGGACAGATTTAGACGTAGTTACTCCTCTTTTTTTTCTTTCTTTTTTGTCAAATGTTTAAAACTTAAACCCCACACTTCTTTCTGCTTTCTATCAGTTTAAGGCTATTTGACAGTTGCTCTTAAAACTGTGACTGTGGGGCAGTGTAGAGGGGGCTATCGTCCAACTGGAAGGTTGGAGGTTTGACCCTCAACTCCTCTAGTCTATATGCCGATGTGTCCCTGGGTGACACAGGGTGGTGTGACAGATGTGTGAAGAGTGCTGCATATACTATAGATGTGCCTCATTGAAAGGGTGTGAATGGCAAACGTGTAGTGTAAAGCACTTTGAGTGGTCATCAACTCTAGAAAAATGCCGTATAATACAGAAAGTTTAAACTAAAGTCTGAGCCAACATGCGCACACGTTTTTCTTCCTGTGTTGTAACAATCATAAAATCCTCATCTATCTGACATGGATAGAAAGTAAATCTACATGCCTGTGGACTTCTGTGACAAAATCTTGCTCTTATTATTCGCCCTACATCAGCTTTTACATCAGGATTTGCATGCATTATTTCTTTAATCCTCACGGTGGCACTCTTCACTGGCCGTAAACCACACACACACACACACATACACAGTGAGATGTAGAGACTGAGCTTGTGTAATCCTGTTCACTTCTGATGAGTCAAAGGCAGCACTCACTCTTCTCTTCTCCTCTGGGGAAATGTCTAATAGGACTGAACGCTCCTAAAGTAGAGGAGGATGATGCAGAGGAAAAGTTTATCCCAAGTTTGCTTTGACTTAAAGCCAAGTGCATCTTCTGTGTGGATGGTTTGTTTGATGTGATGACACTGAGTGATCCCCTAACCTCCCACCTCCCAGCCTTGCCTTGTCTATCTATCAGTGAGTCAGGTCAGGAGAACATGGGGTGGATTGAGTTGCTGACTGCTGACTGGAAGTTGATCTATTGAGTGTGTGTGTGTGTGTGTTATAGTGTGTCTACAGTAGAGTTTCAATGTATCATAGAAAATGTCAAGTCAAATTATTTTTCAATATTAATAACAATGAATGTTTATGAAGCTGACTATGTCTTTACTAATATTTTTATGATATACCAATCTCTCTTTCTTCCTCTCTCTCTCTTTAAGACTTGCATTGACTTCCATTCATTTTGACATCCCAAGGCCTCATCCCTAACCTTCACCATAACCAGTTAATGCTTAAGCCTAACCTTAACCTCAAATCTCAGCCCTGAACTCAACCAGTTCCTCAGAAATGACGTTCTGCCATATCAGGACCAGGTTTTGGTCTCCATTAGGACTACTGGTCCCGACAAGGTCCTTAATATACGTGCACACACTTATAGCTCAACAAAGTGGCTCCAGATCGAGTGAGTCACTTATTTTTCATCATGAATAAATCACACCCTCTCTTCTTCTTTGCACCACTGCCTTTTCACACACGCACACATGCACACACACACACACACAATCAAACAATTTATTACACAGGCTGTAAGTTGCATTTCCACTTTGTTGCATTGGAGGAAAAGTGGTAGCTGATCATACAGTGAACTGTGTGCCTGGAAAATATGGAGCTCCTTTACGGCCGCATACAATAATGTTTGAAGTCTTTTTAAAAAAGAATTCTTGCTTTATATTTTACTTTGTTTAATTAAATAATTATGGGTCTGAATTATACACTATATAAATTTTTTTCTTAACCACTCGGGACACAGCTTTTGTTCCCTTCGGAAAATGAATCCCTAATCGTATATATTTTTTTAAATTGTCCACAAAGATAACCAGTGACACATCATACTTTCACTTGCAATAGATCTGAATTCATCAGCCTCTGATTTTGTCTGTTCTCCACATTTTCTGCATGCGTTTCATGGTATGAGTGTTTTCCAATTAATGAATTTCTTTCTTTCTTCTTTGAGCTGATCCAGTGGTCATCTCTCAGAAAAGGCACAAAAGTGAGCAAGGAGATGTAAATCCATGATTTTTGGAATTTGAATCCACAAAAATATGAAGTGGATGGATGGCAATCTCCTGGAGGGTAAAGAAAACAAAGGAACGCAGAGGTTTTGATAATAGAAGACCATAATTCCTTACCCCCCTCTCGTTTTCAAGAAGTCATTTGTCACTTTCCATTTTACAGCCTCCCCCTCTCCCTCCCACTCAGCAGTAAAATGGAGTTCATGTCGCCCTGCGTTTCCCAGAGGCACGTTGATGGCTGCACCAGGAGACCCAGACACACATACACAGCAAGACAAAGTGACTGCTCCTTTTATGCCACTTTGTTTATGTTGTCCTTTCTCTCAGACAGAGACACTTTACTTTTCCCATGTGCACGTTATTGCTCAGTCTCGATATTATCCCTTCTTGTCCCCCTGCACCGTAACCCGTCCTTTTCGTTTAGTATTCATTTTCGTGCGGCCCACATTTGCCACCAATTATATCACCCCTCCCATCCCTTTTAGCATCATTCTTACCTCACCGTCACTTCCAACCATAGATCTCAATCTCCCCGGCATATGCTTCACTCTTACTCTTTGGCAAAAACCCTGTGAAATTTCCCACAGGGCGAGGCAACATGACTTTCCTTCTACGATGTAAGAAATGGACTTGTATCTGAAGCATTGATTTTCTCTCAGCATTATGGGTAGAAAATGGCAGCGAGGTGAGGGATAAGAGCCTTGCGGTCGATACATTCTCATCACAACACCGGATGCTGCTCCATACTCCAGATTCGTTTCAATGCACGGGCGGTAATTGTCATCAGGTGGCTCTATTAATTGAGCATTATCAAGCTTCAAAAGACGGATCGCAGGGTTTCTTTTATTTTCATTAGAGATTTAGAGTATAGTCTGAATTATGCAGTATGGGGGATCAAAGTGGGATAAAGCTGTTGTGGTCATAAAAGTACTTTGATGGGAGTGACTGCCAGAACGAATAGCAGTAATGTAGCAGCAATACAGAGCACACAGGTTGCTGTTTCTGCAGGGAGGGGAAAGATGGCAGTACAATATTCAGTTGAAATGTTGGGTGAGTGTTTTTGAATTATAGGTTGTATGTTTATCACCAGATGTGAGGTTTTGTATTTACTAGCTACCTTTTTAATGAGCACTACGTTCAGTTGTAGTGATTTTATAATTTTGTTGATCTTACTGCAAAGACAATTACGTGCATATTACAAGCATATCATTTCACTACATGCGCTGCTCTGCAGCTATTTTATTTCTCTGTGGTTTTACTGATTTTCTCAGCTGATGGAATATGATTTACTATTGAAGGATTAATCGCAATTCTTTTTCCCTGTCATGTTTCCTCCAAGAAACAAAAAAGGTTATTGTTTGCAGTGTAAATGAAAAGTGAAAGGAATACTTTGGCCAAATACTTTACTGCAGAAAAGAACCATCTGTTATGTTGAGGGGGAAGTTTGAGAGCTTTTTTTTTATATTGACTGATGCACCTGTTGTATCTCTTCTCATCCCTGCCAATACCATTTGTATTGTCAGCTGTTGTTTTGCTTTTGAATTCATCTCACAGGTAAACGTTACAAGGAAAGATAAACATTGTTTTATTGTGTTGTTTTATTCATTATTTGGTTGAGTTGAACCATGCATTGCTTGGAGGCTTAGAAAATCACCATCTCTCCAAAAGTAAGCAGGATGTGTTTTTTTTATTAGTGTATTGGTGTTTCTTTTATGCATCACATTCCCCAACTGTCCACTGAGTTTAGTCTTGAACAGATGTCAGCTGTTGAGGTCAAGGGTTTGCCAAAGCTGTCCAAATTAGTGTTGATGCAGAGTCCTTACAAGAAGAGCTGCAAGAAGAAGATTACTGTGTGTGTGAAGCTCCCCTCTTACAGTACCATGCTACATTCCTCTGTACTCCGAGGGGCCTCATGCAATGGCTGGGAAGACCAGGGCAAGTGAAATAGACACACACACTTCTACCGACTTCTTTTCCATCTTAGTTTTTCTCCACCCACCACAGCAGCTGGCACAGCTCACAAAACCAATAATAAGCCCCAGAAACAGATGACAACTCAATCCTTGTGGACAGATAAGACTTTTCGATGAGCTTCATGGTCACAAAGATCTGCACCTTTTTTTGCTGAGGTGAACTGGCTTCAGATTAATTGAACAAACAGGACATGAAATACAGTCCAGACAAAGTCAGGCTTAAGTAGATATTCACTTCGGGGCGATGACAGAGATGAGGGGAGGAATGTGCTCAGTGCTTTTCCAGGTCGCCTGGGTGACCTTGCTCTGCTGCCTGGGTGAAGCATCAAATGGCACAGAAGCTGTGAATGGGCCCGGGCCTCCTCACCTTATCTTTATCATGGTGGACGACCAGGGTTATGGAGACATTGGCTACCATGGCTCAGATATCCACACTCCTGTGCTGGACCAACTCGCAGCAGAGGGAGTGAAACTGGAAAATTATTATGTCCAGCCAATCTGCTCACCTTCTCGCAGTCAACTGATGACAGGCCGGTGAGTACTTTCCTCCTCAGTACATCATTGTCCTGATCCGTCATTTCTCATTTAATTTATACTGTGGACAGGCTTTTGTTATTTTCAAATACACAAAGAAGAAATGATTTTCGTTGTTTTGATTGAGATAAGATTCTGGGACAAATGCAGAAACGATGTGGATTTTAACTTCTTCAACGTCCTCATTGGGGACGTGGTAACTGTCTCACATCATTATATCAATAACAATGTCAAAGCTAAAATAAGCATCTATTTTAAAGTGCAAATCCAGAGTAAAACACACTATTTAACAGACCTATTGTCTGTGAATAACCATCCAACTGAAGATGCCCTGACCTGATACAGAAGTTTTCTGACCACCGAATAGATATCGTAGACTGATTACATTTTCTAAGGAAATATAAACATTTAAGGGATAAGGTGTTTGAAAAACATTTGCTTACAATTAAAGACTGAAGAAGACCTCATTATCACAACCTCTTCCAATCACTGAGCATTTTGAATAGTGATGTTTGAGATTATCCGCGTGCGATGTTTCCTAAAGCATCTGTTGAATTTCCCATTTCCGTGTTAATGTATAGATCTCACCAAGGCACTGCTTCTTTTTTCTTTTTCCTCACTCTCCTATTGAGGCAGCTACCAAATTCACACTGGACTCCAACATTCAATCATCCGACCGCGTCAGCCGCTCTGCTTGCCCCCGCATGTTGCCACCCTGCCAGAGCGTCTGCTCGAGACTGGATACGCCACACACATGGTGGGTAAATGGCACCTGGGCTTCTGCAGGCCAAGCTGCCTTCCCACAGGACGTGGCTTTCAGAGTTTCCTGGGCACGCTCACTGGCAGCGGAGACCACTTCTCCTATCGGAGCTGCGATGGGGCGGAAGCCTGTGGATTTGACTTGCATGACGGAGACAGGCCTGCCTGGGAGATGACCGGCAACTACTCCACGCTGCTTTACATAGAGAGGTGAGGCATGGAGGCATACATTAAAGCTGCAGTGATGATGTTATTTGTAGTTGTTGATACCATTAGTCATATGTTCATGTTTAATAGTTATAGACCCCATATATTGAGAGAGAGAAACTTTTAAAAACCTTACAATGTGTTCCCTCTGTCCCACCAGAGTGAAGCAGATACTGAGGAGCCATGACCCCAGTAAGCCCCTCTTCCTCTACCTGTCCCTTCAGGCTGCTCATACACCTTTACAGGTACCGGATCATTTTCTCCACCTTTATGACTCCCAGGGAAACCGGCTCAGGCGCCACTATGCAGCCATGCTGAGTTGTCTGGATAGCGGTGTTGGAGAAGTAGTCCAACAACTTAAGACCAGTGGGTTTTATGAAAACTCAGTAGTGATTTACTCATCAGATAATGGCGGGCAGCCACTCTCTGGAGGCAGTAATTGGCCACTGAGAGGTGGCAAAGGGACCTACTGGGAAGGAGGCATCCGTGCTGTGGGCTTTGTCCATAGTCCCCTCCTGAAGAAGAAGGGTGTGATCAGCCGGGAGATGATCCATGTTTCTGACTGGTATCCCACATTACTCGGGCTGGCCGGGGCCCTGCAGTCCAACCGTGGCCTTGATGGTCACAATGTGTGGAGCACCATCAGCGAGGGGCTCCCCTGTCCTCGAACTGAAATCCTTTTCAACATTGACCCAATCTCCAGGAAGCCTGGAGAGCCATATGAAAAAGCATTGGTACGCAATGGGTTTGGGATCTGGGACACAGCCGTGAGGGCTGCGATAAGGGCCGGGGACTGGAAGCTGTTAACAGGAAATGTAGGTGACGGGGACTGGATACCACCACAGGCTCTTCCTGTCGGTCCAGAGCGGTGGAAGAGACTCGAGAAAGGGCGCAGGGAGCTAGGGAAGTCAGTTTGGCTGTTCAACATCACCTCTGACCCATATGAGAGGTCAGACCTAGCGGACGCTCGTCCTCTGATAGTGAAACATCTGCTGACCAGGTTGGCAGAGTACAACCAGACAGCTGTGATGGCCATGAATCCACCAGATGATCCTATGGCTGACCCTGACCTCCATGGAGGAGTGTGGAGGCCCTGGCTGGGCCTGGAGGGAGAGCAGGGGAATATGGTAGAGGAGAATGGCAGGAAAGAAAGGATGATGAAGGTTAAGCACTGTAAACTATGCAAATTAAAAGCCCTCTTCAAAAAGGTGGGCTCACGTCTAGAGAGGAAAACCCTGTTTATCTAATGTTTTCATCTAGCAACCTTAATTAGAAACTCTTTGGCGATCCTCATATAACATGTGTCATTTGAACACATCTGAAGGCACCTTAAAGTGGTTATTATGAATCAATACACTCAGAGATGAGGCAAACACATCTGCTGTCATGGAGAGGAAATGAGAGATGGAGGGGAGAAGAATAGAGCCAGTTGTTCACAGGGGGATGTGCTTCCCTTTGTTTTGCACATGAAAAGACAATTGCACACGTCTACACAGTTAAATGTGTGTTTAAAGTAGCACTAAGTATCACTAAACAAGTGGATTTAACACCAGTACTGTTTGGGACCAATTAGTGTGGGTGTTGTAATTGTCAATCAGTCGGTCATATATACTTTATTGTCCCCACAGGTAAACGTTTCATGGGCAAAAGTGCTTCGACAGCTGCAGAATAACACACAGCACAACAGAGACAAAAAACGGCTTATAAAGGACACATAATATAAGTAACAGAACAAAAAAATATGCATGTTGCACCTTCCCTAAAGAATTAGTAATACAACACAAACAATTAAGAATACATTAAAATCTAGCCAAGACCTGACATTAAAATCTAAAACAACAAACACTATAAAAACAAGGCATTAGAAACCAGTAACCACACTGCAAAATGTCTAAAGTGACACTGCTTATTGAGATACTGTGAGAGTCAACCTGTTCCCTTGTTGAGCTGTGTAATATACGCGTCCTTAGTATTACATTAACCTCTTTGATGTTAAATTAAACTCATTTAAATGTTTTTTTATGGTCCTAATTGGAACTGGTGTTTAGTTGACTCTTTTAGTGTTACTTCAACACTACAAAGTTTATTATGTTCTTCATACATGTACACAAGTGGTTAAGACCAGTACCCTGTGCGAAAGACATCATGGTCGCAATGGTCGCAAGTTCGACTCCACCCCTGGCTGATTGTACTCATACCATTGTAAGTCGCTTTGGACAAAAACGTCTGCTAAATGATGAATGATGAATAATATGACTTATAGTGGCACCTTAACCAGGAGTAAAAGAAAAAGAGGAGGAGACGAAATAAAATGCCCGCCATGATCACACACTGAAGGTCGGCAGATAAATAGGCAGCCTGACAGGCAGCGCAGCTGACTGAGCAAGCTGATTCACTCTCAGTGCCATGGCACCATGACTCTGGGCTGTCGTTGGTCTACATCAGGATTAACGTGTGTGTCATGTACTGCCTGTACCGACAGACACTTTGATTAATGCAAATGGAGGTAGTGTGCGTGCCTGTGGAAACAAGGCCAGAAAACATGGACGGAGGATGACCTCACTATCTCTCCTGCCCTGATCGTCAGTGACGACCCTTTGAGGATGACATCAAGAACCCGGAGCAGTTGTCTTTGTCAAACTTGACCTTGTTCCTCTGGTCTTCAGGGTTGCGCAGACTCACTTTAAGAGACCTGTGACTGACTCATGATGTCCAGACCCTGTAGTCATTTGAATTTGTGAATTTGTGTCATTTGAAATGATATTTAACTCACTATCACTGTGTTATAAAACACTGTGATTTGGTATAAGTGAGCCAGGTAGAGACATGACCTGTTAAGTAATATCTACATTCAGTATCATCCAGTCATTTTGTATGTGACTGTGTTAAAGGGATTTGAACTATACTGCTACTGTTATATGAGGTATTGAAAAAATGTCTCCACTGACAGCTCATGTCATCAGGAACCACAGCTGCCAGTCAGGGCCTGAGGAAAAACAGGTTTTAGCAACTTGATAAAAATGTATGCCTGCTTAAGTCTATGACAACTTAAGTCAAGGTTTGTTTCTCTCTCTTTTTTTTAAAGTAAGGCAGCATTTTCAGACGGGAAAGTGAGCTTTGTAAACCACCCACTCTCCTCCTAAGTCCATAGAGAAAATTTTTAGCTTGTGGGATCAAAGGAGCTGCGGGTCTACTGCTGCTTAATTTGGTAATTTTGGGTTACTTAGGTAAATTCAAACAAAGGATGGAACAGAACTTCACAAAGAGAGACAAAAATCTTCGGTTGACATATTGTTAAGGTATCATAGACTTAAGCAAGCCTAGATTTCTTGGTGAGGTGAGTCTTTAATTAAGTGCCCCCACTGGCAGCCATGTGTTCAGTGAGAGTACACACTACATCCAGAGTCTGCAGTGAACATTTTCAAGAAGCTAAATCATAAGCTGCAGAACCACCTAATAGGGTGTAATTCTTTGGGGTACTGGGCCGGCGACGCCTCATGCTGTCTGATTAGGTGTGATGCATCTGCCTGCCGGTGAAGCCGCCGCCGTGCTGCTGCTGAAGCCTGACAGGAATGAGTCAGTGCTGGTTCTGCTCGGTCTCACCCAGCCTGTTCCACAGTAAACACCTTCAGTGGTGTACAGTGTAGATGTAAATGTCCTCCTGGATGAGAGTGTCAGCAGCAATACCACACACAGCAGCAACATAACTGTACTTTTGTCCCCAGTGGCCTCGTAATGAATATTCATCTGTATTTCTTCACCATCTCTTACCCCTCTGGTCAGCTCTCACATTTGCCTCCTCCTCCTCCTCCTCCTTCTCCTCCTCCCTGATGTCACTCTTCTTCCATTTATCCCTCAGCTCTTTCCTCATTCCCTCTGCAAACCAGCCCCCTCCCTTGTCTTTCTCATTTTGTTCTTCATCCTACTCTCATGTTTGTCCTCATTTGAAAGACCGAGTTAGAAATGGTGTCCGTGTTTTGCTCAGAGCTCTGCGGCATACAGTTAAAATAAAAAGAGCGGAGGAGGGAAGAGAGAGTTTCCCAGGGGAGGCGGAGCTGCATGAGACATGCCTGAGATGCAATAACTGGCTAATTGTTTTATTAAAAAAAAATAAACTTTTGTGATGTAATCTAGAGTGAATGGTCGTTGGTCTCTTTGTGGCCCTGCAATGGACTGGTGACCTGACCCCACCGTTCCCCCTGTGTCACCTGGGATTCGCTCCAGTTGCCCCCCATGACCCCATGTGGAGGACAGAGAGGTAAACAATGAATTAATGACATGATCAATCTTGTTTTTCTTTGTTGCAAATATTTTCCGACTTCCCTTGTGGCTCTCGGGCAACTCTGCTAGTTTTTAATGAAGATGAAAGTCTTAAAAAAGTCTAATAAAAAAGAAAGTGGACAGTTACTTGTATGTGACTAAGCCGTACATTTCCTAAGGACTATTTTAGTGAGTATTGTTTTGTTTTTTTTAGAAGTTGTGCTGTTATATTAAATTATAAGCAGCTGTAAGATTGGTAATGTCCACCACTGTGGTCCAGAATAAATAAAACAACTTTTGGATTGCTCACATTTGCCATAGACATTCTAAAATGATGAATCCCAATGACTTTTTTTGGTCTTGTTACCTTTAATCGAATGCTGCCATGAAAAAAGGAATTCCACTCTGTCAGATACTGTGGTTTATATTCCATTACATAGTTAAATGACATAATTAAACTCCTCTCTCAAAATACAACAGAGCCTTCATTATTTCATGCAAAAACCCAGTAACTGCTCTGACAAAGGGCTATTGTTCATCTTTTTTTTTTTCACATCCTACGTCCTTGTTCACTGCCAACATTTAAACTTCATCTGAAGCCAATATGAAGCTTCGGCTTTCCAAATTACTTTATCCATTGATATTCATCAAAATGAAGACATTTTTAAGAAGAACATTTGCTTTGTGTTTCCTCAACAGGGTTATTTTGTATATTATTTTATTTTACAAACACTTAAAGAAACTCAAACCCTTTCTGTGGCAGTCATTACTATGGAAAATACTGGCAATCAAATAACTGGAGGCTTTCTATTCTCAATAAATATCCATCTGCACAGAATTCATGGTATCACTCCTAGGAGCATTGAAGCCTAAGGAACTTGGCTCACTTCCTGTGTGTGTGCGCACGTGCGTGTGTGCACGCGCACACACAAAAGCAGACTGCAATGATGAGATGTGATGAGACTGCTTTGCCTTCGTAGTAACAATGTTGCTTGGAGACCTTCACAGTCGTGTACATGTGAGAAACTGGTGAAGACAATGGTTAGATGCCCACACATCTGATTCCCAGTACACTGTCATTGCCCGCAGAAATAAGGCAGCGTCAGATTATATAAATCATGGAGGAGGTGTCGCACAAACACACACACACCGTGCTACTCAGTGTGTGGGTGGGAGCTACTGTTCGAGAACCAGTTGAGGGTAAGGGGCAACTTCACGTCTTCAGATTTTTGGTGAAGTTGTGACATCAAGCACGAGAACTATAGTGTTTTAAGACTGTAGTAACTAATATAAAAATAAATCTTTGTATTAGGTCGATTAGACACTCTAAATTGACCGTAGGTGTGAGAGTGAATGGTTGTTCAACCTATGCCCTATGTCAGCTGACATTGGCACAGCACCCCCCATGACCCTCCTGTGCAGGATAAAGTGGTAGAAAATGGATGGATGTTTGTCATGTTTAAACAATTGCTGATTCAGTCGATCATCTCCACACGACACTCACTCAGTACGTTTACATCCACATTTTAATTGAGCTACAACCGTAGTCTGACTAAGACAGGCAATCGGACAACTTATTGAGTCTAAATCTATTTATTGACCGTGTACGTCTGACTCCACCTCCGTAGGTGGTGCTGTATCTCTCTATAAGCTTGAGCATACTTAATCCGTTTCCTGTTGACCTTTATACCTGCTGTACATGTTAATTATGATACAGCTAGATGGAGCATAACTCTTGTGGTTGCTGTGCTGTCCAAAGAAAGACACCGCTGTCTATGGCAACGGTACCTACTGCAGTTTATACGTGTTTTTCCTTCTACTTCCAGGTCAAAGACCAGGGAGGAAATTTGGATGCATCCGCAGAACGCCAAGTCTGACTCCAGTCCGACTAAGCGTATACATGCAGGAGTAATTGGATTATGAATCGCGTTATCCAGGTATGTTAGTCTGACTAAGACTAGCTCGATTTTAGTGGGACTAATGTGTTTACATGACATTAAGAAAACCGAAATATTGTCTCAGTCTGACTAAAATCGGACCATTAACATGCATGTAAATGCACTGACTGTGTTTCTCAGTATACCACTGCTTGGATCCTGTGTCACTCAGTGACATTCTCACACCGTGCACAGGAAGTGGTGCATTTTATGTCACGACAGAGTTTCAGGTGTGAATTTTACTGCTCAATAATCTCTGCTTAGCAGTTAGTAGATGGAATAAATGCTTATTGACTCCACTTGCCCCTGCACCACCACTGCATGCACACAACGACGCCATCAGTCAGATCTGAGTTTTGCATGACAGGTTTTTTTTGTTTTCAGATGAAGGACGCAGGGAACAAGTAATATAATATATAGTTGTTTTTTTTTTTCTGTTCACAAAATCCCATCAACAACTACAAAAATCCCATGAATTACACACTGCAACTTTAAATGTAACTTTCCGGTTGAACACCAAAGACAAATCAAAGCAAAACTAAAAGACAAATAATATACAGTACATGTATAAAGTGAAGCCAAGAGCCTGGTTGCAGAAGTAGTCTGTTTGTATGTAAAGTGGTGCATTTTTAAAAAAAAAAAACATGGTCCCATTTAGCATCAAATTGATGAGGTGTTCCCAACCTTTTTTACCACAAGGACCAGACAGTGAAAGAGGAGGTGCTACAGAGCTGATGGTAATCTACTACTAATGTCATGTTAAAATATTAATGAAAGGCATCTGTCTACAGTGTTGGAAGACCCTGACACTGTTGGAGAAGGATGACACATGGACACATTGACTGACAGCTAGTATTGTCCCATAGGTTTGTGATGTCACATGTAGGTGGATGTGCAGTGGACAAACTCTGCCAAAAATACTAAACTCGATTTCAATACTAAAAATGATTTCAAAATGCTAGTTCACCATTAAATTAGTCACATCACAGTAGAACATGGATAACCCGTTCCTCACTGCAGCCATTTCTCAACACTCACTCAGTGAGACAGAGTGATATCAATGAGTCGTCTGGGACACATTCACTCAAGTCTATAGCATCATAAATTGCAGCCCATTAAGCAGTGAAATAGCCCTGATGTTGTGTGAGATGCTTACCTGGGGCAACGTGGTGAATCAGTAATTGACAAAGAAAGACAGTAGATCCACTTTAATGTACTGGACGTGACAGACCGTTCCTAAAGAAACTGTTAAGGTTAAGATTTTAGATTTACTGAATGACAAACCCAGACCTCAAAGAGCTAGTGTCAGTGCAGCTCAGCAGCAGATAGATCATGCTGGGGAACGACTCAGGTGGTCTCTCCCTGAGATAAAACACACACGCACACATGTCAAAAACCATTAAGTGTCCTGTGGTGTCATAGTTCAGCGTGAGGGAAGATCTACAAAGATACCCAGAGCATTCTTGGAGAGTGAGTCTCTCTCTTTTGGCTGCTGCTGTTCAGCTTCGTACTGCACAATGAAAGACTACTTTAAATACCTGTTCAGTTTTATTAACAAAGCGCTCTTCCCAAAAGTAAAAGTACTCATGTAGTCATGCAAAATAGCTTCTTTCGGTATTTAAAGCGCCCACGGTGGACTTCTGAATAATTACAAAAACAACACAAGGCATTTGATTTCTGTTTTTTTCTACAGTACTTTTGTAAGTTATGTGTTATATATCTGCTCAAATGCCTGTCAGCTACCTTGGAAGAACCACCTCTAGTGAGAAGAACCACCTCTAGAGAGAAGAACCACCTCTAGTGAGAAGAACCACCTCTAGCAAGAAGAACCACCTCTAGAGAGAGAAGAACCACCTCAGAAGAACCACCTCTAGGAAGAACCACCTCTAGAGAGAAGAACCACCTCTAGCGAGAACCACCTCTGAGAAGAACCACCTCTAGTGGTAGAACCACCTAGGACCACCTCTAGAAGAACCACCTCTGAGAGAATCTAGAAGAACCAAGAAGAACCACCTCTAGCGAGAAGAACCACCTCTAGCGAGAAGAACCACCTCTAGCGTGCCTGTAGCGTTTGTCCAGGAGGGGAAACAAGGACAGCATAAAGTCCAACCAAGGACCAGAATGGAAGAACTAGAGGCAGCCCGAGATTGGCAGATGCTGGTGGACGTGGGCCAATGACAACGATTTCACCAGAGATTGCAATCACCAACCTGAGGCCTGACCTCGTCTTTTGGTCCAAGCACTCCAGAGCTTACATGATTGAATTCATAGTTCTTTGGGAGGACGCTGTGCATGAAGCCTTTGAAGGGAAAAAACTGCGCTATACAGATCTCGCAGAGGTGGCAGAACAGCGAGGCTGGGCCGTGAAGATCTGCAGCGTGGAAATCGGGTGCTGGGGTTTCGTAAAGACAGCCACAGTAAAGATGATGTGGTAAAGCCCTAAGGCAATCAAAGAGACAGTGGCGGAGCAGAGAAGCCAGTCCCTATGGCTGAAGAGATGGTCTCGCAAATAGACTGGTTGGACAGACAGACAGAGAGGAGGGTGGTTCTGAGACACCAGAATCTACTGCTAAGCCTTCTGGAGACGTCGTGGGCATAGATCAGCGGAACGTTGGTGAAGGTAGGAGCCCACTTGAACACAGTCTTTTGCAAAGGTATGCAGTCGGGTGTAGGCTTGGCTCAGGGAGGAGGAGTTCACTAGCACTTAGGATTGTTTTACATCTCATTCTGTTTAACAGAAGTGTTACTTGTCCAGACTTCATCCAGGAGACTTGAAGCCGTGTGGTGCTGGAACAGACATGCATGTAGTCAATCGAGATCATGATTAACAAATACAATTGCAAAGTTCCACTGAATGTGCAGGTTCATTTCTAGCAGAATAGTCCATTTGTGAAACTATGTGCAACTGTTTCACTTTGCTCTATGTAGCTGTTGTGTCTTGCCACTATAGCCTGGGTGAATCTCATTTTTTGCTCTGCAGACATGTCTGGCAAGGACGTAGTTTTAGCCAACGTCTCCCCTAAACTCTCCTAAAAATGTCCTTAAAAAGGGGGGACCACTCACAAACCCCTGGTGTGCTAGAGGCCGGCTTAATGCAGTAACAACAGAGAAGTGATATCTTGCAGCTTTTGTATACAATACTTCAAACATGGCGACCATGGTTTTCATCTACTCTGTGTCCGTTGGTCACACCTCTTGAAAGTGGGAGGTGACTACACCCTTTCTAAACTCATGCGAAATGTCAAATGAGACTGAGTTGCAGTCTGGCGTTAACCATGCTATTGCCTCTACTTCCTGTGTGTGGCGTGGGGATGTTGCCGGGCTGCATGAAAACAGAACACTGCTATAGTGAGAAACACAGACAGTCATGTGGAGCTGATAGGCTTTATCAGCACAACAGTTTGAATGTTGGAGGCGATTGTGTATTTCAGAGTTACGCACTGCATCTTTAAAAGTTTCTGACCTCCTCACTTCAGATCCTGTGACCTGTATCACTACTGAAACCCGCTGGTCCACCGCAACAGTGGGTACTTAGGTGTCTCTGAGGTGATGAGAGGATTAACAATAGAGAAAATGTTGTGTTCACTTTTTTTAAGAGTGCACAGGTCGGCTGTGACTGCAGCAGACATGCCACAATGACAGCAGGTTTTTAATAACCTCTAAAGCCTGATTACACTCCCTCGCTCGACACCTGATAATTGTAGCTCAACACAAGTGAATGAGTCATACTAAGTTGTCACTTTATACTCACGCAAAAGGTTTCACTTGTCTCTGTGTAAACCACGTACCTCCAGCTGGCTTTTTCATATGCCGTTTTTTGTAGCTTCTAGCTGCCTGATCTTACGGCTTGTTTGTTTATTTTCATATCTAAACAAGTTTTCCTTAATTATTTTGATAATGGATGGATTTAAGTTGTATGTATGAACTCATGTTCATACATACAGATTCCTTTTTACTGATGCCATTCAAGAGAATACAGCTTTCCAAACTGAGACTATGTTGATTTTTGTTTTTTGGTCGTGGTTAACATTTGCGAGCAGATATTGCCTTATGGCTCACGAGCCTGAAAGGTTGGAAAGTGCAGCTCTGTCCTCCAGCGTCACCGCCCACCCTTCAGATCTGCCTTTGTTCAGCCTGTCCAAGACTCTTCTGACAGGCACATCACAGAAGAACACAGCAATTCAGCAATTAATACGACAGTACCTCTGCACCCTCACTAATTAGGCTTTCATATCAGAGCGGCTCACTGTAATTATGGCAGAAACTGGTTGCGCTGCTCCTGTACTCACTGCAAACACTCATTAATTGCCAGGAAAGGTCTCCAAACATTGCTCCACATATTCACTTACAGATCAGAGGCGAGGCGGAGAGGACAGCAGGAGAAAAGGAGATGCACTTGCTTACATTTATACTTCGTGAACATACTGAGCTTATTAAGAAAACACTGTCAATTGCAGTGAGTTTCAATCATGTCTTTTATCAAGAAAGTGCTTTTTTCCCCCCTTGTATCTGTGGATTTTCCTCCCACCGTCCAAAGACATTATTTTAATTGAAGATTCTAAATACACGACTATGCTGTATATGTTGACCACAGTGAACCCTGCCTCTGATCAAATGTCTGCCTCGATTGGCTCCATTTCCTCACAGAACCCGCAGAGCACGAGCAGTACAGATGATGAATGGATGATAAATGGATCAAAATGGCAGGAAATAGGACACAGATAAAGACACAGAGGCAGAAGAGGAAATATTTTAAAAGCAGAACGTTTTGGCAAGGTTACAAACTGTGACTGAGCCAACAAATGGCAGGACTAAAATAGCTTCAAAGCAAAATTAAATATCTGGCAAACAGGAGAGGGTGAGCAGCTTTCTATTTATAGTGAAGGAATGAACTGAAAACAGCTGTGGAGGAAGGTGATTCATCAGGTGACTGCAATCGTGGGAAAATTTGAGGGGACAACGAGTAATGAGACACAGAAATCAGCAGCAGCAGCAGTCACACTATAAATACCTTTTTAAAGTAGTCTTTTTATTATTTCATTTTTATTTGATTTATTACCTTATTTTAAAACCGCTGCAGAAACATCTGTTTGATTCAAAGTAGTATGTGTTATTGTTATTAAATTTAATTAAAATGTAGCTTTTTTACAAACCAAAGTCATATTTTTGTATTTCTAGTTTTGTTTGTGTTTGAAGAGATTTACCTGTTTTTTTCCTTTCTGTGTTCATTTTATTTTTTATTTAATTTATTGTGGAAATAGCTTTTAAATGATTGCAGCTTTTTTGAAAAGAATGCATAACTTATGAAAGTGTGTTGTTTTGATTGCACGGGTTTGTAAAACATTTGACAATAACTGAAGAATGTTTAAAAAGAAGTGCTTTTTAATTGTATTTATTTATTTATTGTTGATTGTATAAAGTGTGGAGATCAAAAAACTGTTGGAGAGCAAGAAAATCTATATAATATCTGAAAAGATTTCAGATATTGAGAATGCTGTTTGTTTGGGTGGCGCAGTTTATGAAATGAAAATCACGAAATCGTGCCTCATTTCTTTGTGCCAATATTAAAATATTGCGGCATCACTTGGTCCACGGAGGATCCTGCTCCTATCAGCTGCTCTGGAGTCAGCTCCATTGCATAGTGTACACATGTTAAAGTGGTGAAAGGGTGATGGTGGAACTGAGCCTGGATCTGTAGCTCGTGGCGCCGCAGAAAAGATCTCGCGTGGCTTCATCCTTCCTCTACCTTCACTGCCAGAGACGAGAACACAGAAAGAGGTCTCACTCTGACGTTATTTCTGGTTTGAGCAGCAACCAACTTACAATATGACTGAATTAAATATGGTAATGAATAATACTTTGGTTTCACGCAGATATGAACTGAATAGTTTAATAATGTATTAATACATTATTACATTATGGGAATTGTTGGTAATTGTCTGTACTGTGCTGATTTGATGAGATGCATGATGGAGTGAATACATGATGGTTAGAAATTGTGAGTCACATGATGTGAAAGAATTGTTGGATTTAGATGACGCAGTTATTCTGTACTGTGCAACCTGCTGACACCCATAAGACTTGTTACTGTACTGTACTGTACTGTACTGTATCCATATACTCACGTGAACTCCAGATTATGTATGAAGGACTGGGTAAAGATATTGTCCAGGGTTTGTTTCCTGTGGACAAAGTCAGTACTTCAGTGTCAGTCTGAGAGCGGCTACTTAAGTGTAATTCAATACTCTAAATAATCAGATCCAATCACAGAAAACACATTTGGAGGTGGTTTGAAGACGTGAATGTGGCACATGAACGCAATCCATCGTCAGGATGGATGAGAGACTGTTATTTGATCAGTAGTCATTTCACTGTTTGTTTTTTTTTTTTTACAATAATCAATCAATCTCTTTATCAGGGACAATGCAGTGAAACATAGTGGATATAAAGTGCATCTGACGTACTGCAGAAAAAGTATGTAGCTTGCTAGTTTCTACAGTAACACATGTACAGTAAAAATGACAAGATAAGACAGTATATAAACACAAATATGTAAGAACTATTTCTCATCAACCTCAAACAATGTAAAAATGCACACTCACACACACTCCAAAACAGTCTGATATATAGTCTAATATACTACGTATATTAAAAGTGGGTGCAATCTTGTTTTGTTTTCAGTCAGTTCTTGACCTTTGAGGTGAACGTTTTCAGAATCTTTCATCAGTTTTATTCATTAGGATATGCAGTGGGATATTTTCCAGGTGTTATTGACAGAGCTCCTGGTGAGTCTGGTGAGGAGCTGAATTACTTACTCATTTGAAAATTAATTTTACAGTAAGTAGAGATCACTGAAACAGGTTATATTTTTGCAGTATATGACAATGATGCCAGCGAATGTGCATTGTTTAAAACAATAGGTCAATAAAGTGGTTAGGCTGGTTAAAGGTCACACACACAAGTTGGCATGCAAGGTCATACTCAGTCTTATAATGTAACAAAGTACTTTGTGAATGTACTTAAGTACAAAATACATTTTTCTAGCAACTTTTAGAAGAGTTGGTAATGGTCTGTATTTATATAGCACTTTTCTAGTCTTGATGAGCTACCTTACAGTACAGTTTTCACCCATTCACACGCTGCAACATGAGGATAAGTGTCTTGCTCAAGGACACATATACACTAGTAGAGCCTCACCCCACCACTGAACAACCATGGCTCCTCACTTTTTTAATACTTTTACTTCTAAAACTTGAGTACATTTTATATCAGGGCATTACTTCTGATACTCAAGTACAGTAAATGTCTTATACTTTAAGACTTTTACTGAAGTAATATTATAAAAAGTGACTTCAACTTCTACCAAAGTCATTTTCTGGTACCATACTTGTACTTTTACTCGAACATCCCTTTAAGGTACTTTATACAAGTCTGATCATTCACTTTCCGCACTGAGGACGAATGCTGCTGTTGTTGGGTGCTATTTTTCAAGCATAGTGTGACACATCTTGTCAGTAGTGGATCTCTGTTACTACAGATCTCTCTCTCTCTCTCTCTCCCTCTCCCCCTCTCTCCCCCCTCTCTTCTCTTCTCACTGTCTCTGCGCGAGCAAACACACTCCTTCCGAAAACCTGTGCGAGGCGGCCGCTGCAGCGCGAGGCGATTTCCCCTCCTGCGTCCCCGTCACTTCGGTCAACATGGCTACAGTGGTGACCTCGACCAGATTCACTGATGAGTATCAGCTGTACGAGGAACTGGGAAAGTAAGCGCGACCGTCCACACACACACACACACATAGATTCTGCTGTTGCATTCACTCTGTGTTTGTATGTGTGTGCGCGCACGTTTTTCTCTCTGCCATTGTGCGCGTTTACCTCAGTGTTGACACCGCAGCAGCAGCAGCAGAGGGTGTGAGGGTCTGACAGCCAGGCTGTTTAATCCCATACGTGAATGCATGCATGCATGCGTGTGTGTGTGAGTGAATGAGTGAATGTGTGTGTGACACTGAACTTGTATGTCCGTGGATCTGCAGCAGGCTGCACGCGTCGAAAAGCCCGTTTGCATGTCGCCGTTGCTCGGTGGCTTCTCCAGGCTCGTGTTCAGTCGTTCAGGCTCTGCTGTGTGCAACACTGCAGCGGCTACTGTATCTGTCACAATCCACATCCTCACGGAAAACACACACACACACACGCGCGCACGCGCGCACGCAGACAGACAGACAGAGATGAAGAAAAAGGGGGCTTTTGCTGCAGTCAGTGAGGCGGCTGCTCATTTTGGTTTTTGCGCACTACTTCTCTGTTTAGGCTCGAGGACACATTACAGTGTGTATCCTGGCTGCAAAGCTGCTCTGTAACATTTAATATCTGCATGTGCGTGGATATTAGAAGTTGATTATACATTTACAGCTGAACTGGAAGGAGGTATCTGCCAAAAATGATGATGCCAGACTGAGGAAGACAGTTAGACACAGTCAGTTCTTCCCAACAACAATTATTACCACTCTTATTCATTTGCAAAATAAGGGGAGCTCAATATATATGTATATGTGTGTAAATATATATGTATGTATATAGATAGATAGATAGTATTCTTTAAAAAACATGTCAGAATACATTTATTTAATCCTCCCCCTTCTCCAGTGATCACAAGTTGATTTACTACAAATTGCTTCTTATATACAAATGTGTATTCAAATTTGTATTCTTACATACAAATTTATGTCTATCTATCTATCTATCTATATAAAGTACATCATTGCATTTCATAAACAAACGTAATTGTTTTGAATGCTTTACCTCAGACCTGTGAAAGGTTTCACTGTTTTCTACTCAAAGAAGTTTAAAACCTTAAATAGGAACTTAAAATTTCACTGGAATGATAAAAGTAAATCGTTTATTATCTGACATTACTAAGATTATTATAAATCTCTATCTGGACCTATCACCTAACCCCAAATCTACCTTTCCTGTAAGTGTGGGACACAAACTGTGGACAATCTCAGGGGAACTGGACCCAGACATTCCCCACAGTTTGCCGTTTACGCATGACAAATTCAGACAGTTTGGGTCAGATGTGTTCACAAGAGCAGGAGAATGTTTGGAGCATCCAGGCGAGGCTGTGGTGGTGGTGGTGGTGGTGGAGCCTGGGTCGTGAGTGCATGAAGGCAGAACACTCATCCCCATGCGCTCTGTGAATTATCAGCAGTGTCTGCTGCTGCGTCCTCACATGAGCTTGCGCCGACATTATCCGGGAGATTCGATTAAGAGCCTGGCAGGTGAACTTTTTTACAGATTCTGTGGAGCGACTTTTGTAGGAAATTTGCAATCTGGCATAATAGTCCCTCTGGACAATCAGCGGAAAATATGCTTCAGACCTCGGTGACATGTTTAAAAAAAGAAAAGAAAAGAAGCTTCACTTGCTTAATGTGAGTTCTTCCCCCCTGTGAACTCATGACTGGGTGACAGTGAAACAACTCCTCTCCTCCTGTCACGCACCAGTAACCTCGACCTCTATCTCACATCTCGTACACAGAATATCAGACTGCTTTAATTATGCATGTGACTTCCTTGCATTCGTCTCTTAAGGTGTGTGATTCATGGCCTCAGTGTGGGCATGTACTCGCTCCCTGTGATGCACTAGTGTGGCACTAATTCAATAGCAATATGATATAATTCCCTTTATTCGTTACAGTGATATCAAAATAGTATCTCAAGTATCCTATTGGAGCCAATTTGGTCATTGTTTTTTAACTAATCAGAGAATGGCAATCACTCTGGTTGGCTGTCAGCTACTTCTTCATTTGGGGTCGACTTAATTAAAATGAACAATCATAATAATAATTGAATACAGTGCCTTCGCAGATTTACTCTTGTTTGCTGTGTCCTCTCTGCCCTGAGCGCGCACACGCACACGCGCACTGGCTTGAGCAGTAGAGTTCACACTGTAAAGATTCTCCAGTCTCAAACCATCTGTTTAACTAATACTTGTAAGTATACCTCGTTCCTCATGTTCCTTACATGTTGAATGACAAAATAAATCTCTCTCTCTTATCACAGCGGCAGCAGAGACAGATGACAGTGGAGTGTGTTCTTCTTCCTTCTCTAAACTTAAGTCAGGAATATGATTGATCTAACTGACAGTGACCGTAATTAAAAAGAAAACGGTGCACTGTGTTTTCTTTATGTCTGTTTGACAATGTGATAATCATCCCCTTAATTTCCCCTTAACTGCCGACTGGGAAGCTGCAAATCACGCCATGATTCACGACGGTACCTGATATGAGGTGATCACTCTACAAGTGGAATCCGTCGCCTGTGGGTTTCCGCCTTCTGTGTGTTTTATAGCCGTGAGCCACCTCTGCTGTCCTCAGGATCTCTGGTGGTCTCTCGTGAGACTGTCCCTGACCGTATCAGCATCCTGCCACACAACAGCTATCTGAGCAAAGTTTCCTGCCAAAGTGGTGTCGCTGTGGTCGCGTGACGCCAGCCACTGGAGCTCGATTTACATACTTGAAAGTGTTTATCGTGATAACCCTTTTGCCACATCGTCCAGCTGTGTGCACTCGTATGTAGGTAGTTGTCTCATGCGTCCTGTCGTTTCTTCTGCTGCAGAGGTGCCTTCTCGATCGTTCGGCGATGTGTCAAGAAGTCCACCGGCCAGGAGTACGCTGCCAAAATAATCAACACAAAAAAGCTCTCAGCCAGAGGTGAGTGCAGTGGATATACTCTGTTGTGTTGTGTTGTGTTGTGTTGTAGGGGGCCGCTGTAGCTGCTCCGTGGAGTCAGCTCAGCTGCAGCCGTGTTAGATGATTCCCTTAAGAGCAGTGAGTCGGGCGCTCTGTCTCGTCCATGTCAGTGGAGATTCCTGAAAAGCCGGAGGTCACGTGGCAGAGCTGCGGTTCAGTCGGCCTTGGCGAACGTCTGCAATAATTTTTGGTTTGGTATGATGATGATTTCTGTTGATCTCACAAAGGACTGCATGTGCACGTTTCACAGCAGCTCGTTCTGAATCAGATAAGAGATATTTTGGGCTTAACATGACAGATTTTTATGGCTTTGGCCGTGGTTTGTGTTGGTTATTCACACGGCGTACTCTCACAGTTTACTGCCGACATCTGGGAACACAACAGTAGAGCTTAACCTACAATGGTCAAATCATAGGGGTGTAGATTTAGTGGCCAAATGATCCTATAGAGCCATGGTTCTCAACCTGGGGTGCCAGAGATCACATGGTGGGGGCACAGAGCGTTGGATAATCAGAATTTGGTATCACCCAAATTAAAACCCATTTTTTGGTCCAAATTTAAATGTATTAAGCCATTTTTTAGCGAAACCTCTGCGACTGCTGAATGCCTGTCACCATTACTGTGTAAGCAAGTCTCAACAGGTCTGTTAGTGGCATTCCTGTTGTCAGCATCCGTAGAAAAATATCATGTCTGAGAAACGTAAAAGAACCAAACTCACTCACCAGTGTCGGAAAAGAAAACCTCAAGACGAGGTTTTTTTTTTTTTTATCCATATACGGTGTGAGAATTGGAACAAAAACCTACAACTGCTGTTTATTTTTGCATATAAACATAAAGGGGAGTAAAGTCGAGTAAAAAAGGTTGTGAACCACTGCTATAGAGCAACAGACAAGGACTCCATGTCAACGACAGGATTGTCAAACATGGTAGGGAGATCAGATTCAGTGATTTAGTAAAGGGCAGCAGTGGTGAGAGTAAGTGAGGCTGAAGCGAGGCTTACACTTATTACTTATAAATGCTATGTCCTCTAAAGAGAAACTATAGATAACAATGATTCCACAGATCCACTAGATTTCCTTCCTGCCTATTACTGACATTTCAGGTTCTGTCAATGTTGTTTTATTTTATTGTTTAATCCTCAGTGAAAGTTAATCTGGATAAAGTCGTGACAGATCAGCAAATTGCTTATGTGTGCGGACTTGTTGGCCTTTTGTTGTCGTGAGTCACAGTGACGTGTCCCCAGATCTCAGGTGTTACTGTGGCGAGTACGAACACAACTGCCAGTGTTGCGTTCAAGTTCAGCCGGCTCTGTGTGTGTGTTTACATGCAAGAACATACGGTGAAATAATCACCACCTGGTGTGTTTGTGGCAGGATTTGTTGTCATTATTCATCATTAGTCTGCCTGTTGCGCTCTGTCTGTGTCTTATTGTTTCTTCGGAATCCAGACATGTCTTTCTGTTGATTGCTTTGATTGTCACATTTCTGTCTCTTCTCTGTGTCTTTGTGTTTGAGCATCTGTGCGTGTGTGCGTGTGTTGCAGACTGTGTATTTGCTGTTGCATGTTTGTCAAATTAAGCGTCAGACAAGGCCAGCTAAAGGTTGAGATGATGTGAACTTCAGATCATTGCCAGATCTGGACCGATGGGGCTTTCTGTCTCTCTCTCTCCTTCTGTCTCTCTCTCTCTCTCTCTCAAACACATCCACCCTGGTCACATTCCTTGTTTTTGTGTTGTTTTTTCCTTTCTTCCTGTCTCTGTAAAGAAAAGATCTTAAAAACCTTGATCACCAGGCGATGTGATCTCTGTGTGTGTGTGTGTGTGTGTGTGTGTGTGTGTGTGTGTGTGTGTGTGTGTGTGTGTGTGTGTGTGTGTGTGTGTGTGTGTGTGTGTGTGTGTGTGTGTGTGTGTGTGTGTGTGTGTGTGTGCGTTGTTAGTGAAGTCCCCACATCTATGCTGATTGAGATGGACTCTGATTGCTGGAGGCTGTGTGTAATTTCTTGTCTCTTTTTCGAGCGCTGGTAATAGTGTTTAACGGTAGTATGTCGGTGACAGGATTTTGGCTCCATTGTGTTTACTGTAATTTCCTTAACTGTCACCTTTTCTCCTTTTCTTATTTATTGACGAGGGGGAAATCGAAATGCGTCCACACGTTAGGTTTTAGAATGTCCACATTTTAAAAATCTTCGTTTCTGTCTCTCTCCAGCAACAAACACCAGTGCCAGACAGTTTACCAGTCCATCACAGGGCCACACACAGAGACCAACCACCATTCTCTCTCACATTCACACCTATGCTCAATTTAGAGGGACCAGGAAGCTGGAGAACCTGGAGAACACCCAATCACACATGGGGAGAACATGCATGCTCCATGCAGAGAGACCCTTGTTCCAATCGGTGGCTCAAATCTGGTTCTTGTTGCTGCAAAGGCAAGAGTGCTAACCACGCCCCCTGTTGTTTGTTGTTGTTGTCCTTGAAAACACACATGGTAAACACGGGCCCTAACTTGTTCCTTTGGTCCAAAAATGCGAGAAATACTGCAAATACTGTTGTTCACATGATAAGCGATGGTGACTGTGTGGCATCAGTTTACAGAAGTAGATAATGATAATTATTGTTAGCCGGAGGCAGCAGTGACTATCTGATTTAAAAAAAATGGGTGGGAAGCAGAAGTTCAGAGGGGAAGCAAGTGACTGTCGGTTCATGTTGCTTTTACTCGAGCGGTGAGGAGCTCCCACATCCTGCTGTGCTCTCTCTGATGAGAGGAGGAGATCGAGTGGTCTCCTCTCTGTGGTTTTTTATCATTGGACGTGAACTCTGCACAGCTCAGAGAAGGATTAGATGAAGTTTCATGTCTCTTCAGACAGAGGTTTGAGTAGAGTAGCTGATCTCACCCGTCAATGGAATAGGTTTCCATTGATAGTTGTGTCTTTTCAAGAGATATTTTGTCTAATTTCTTGCCTTCTTCACTTGTTTGAGACGATGAGTTTTGTCATACATAGAAAGAGTTGGTACACAGTTGTTTACAGTGAATATGATGAAACTGATGACTGTCCCAAGAGGGTTAGAGTCTAAATTTGCAATTTTTGGTTCCACCTTGTACATAATTATGTCGTGTTTTCACCGAGCACATTTGTAAATTGTCTCTACATTGTTTACTACATTAAGTGGCCAATTGTCCTAATTAAGTCAGCGTCATTGCTTATTTGAAAGTCACAGATGAAAAACACAAAATGGGAAGTACAGTATGAAAACAACAAATGACCTTAATATGTCACAAAATGGCCACAAAGACACACAAAGCAACTACAAATAGACACAAAATGACTACAGATGATTTCAGTAATTCTACAAAGGCCTTTGAGCCTGGGGTCCATTTTCTTATCCATTCAAAACATAGGTCTTTATTTATAAAATTGTCACTATACGATAAGAGAAACTTGTATTTGCCCTGTTGTATTGTAGTGTGAACAGCAGGATTCACTCGCTCACTGCATGAATGAATGAGACGGCACTGATGGAGGTGTTTTTGTTGCCTCTTGTTCTTTTTAAAGTCTGGCTTTAGTCAGACAAACTGTTATTTGTTTTTTATACAAATATCATGTGAACGTTCTGAGCGAGTCTTGAGTGTGAGATGGAGATAGGAGAACACTCAGACATCCAGCTTGATTATGCATTGTCAGTTTTAGCTGCAATTATGTATCACGTGCAGTGTCAAGCTGTAAAGTGAGTATATTTTTACACTGTTATTAGGTAAGGCCTTGTGATGACAGAGGAAGAGGAGGAGGAGGAGGAGGAGAGAATGAGGGGTTGGCAGCACTTGTCTTGTCCCACTGTTAAATTATTGAGGTGCAAGGCTGCTCTGCTCTCACTGAGCATGGACAAGAGTGAAGTGGACCCTCACTCTCCCTTTCTTTGCTTTCATGCGTCTCATCTCTCTCTCTCCTGTCTAGTCTTTTCCTCTTCTGTGTCGCAGGCGTGGACGTGTGTGGATGTGCTTTCAGACGTTTGGTGGTCTTTTTGTGCACTGGCTGGAGGCTGATTGGCGAAGGGCAGCTAAACGTAGCAGCACAGCGCGGTGAATGTTTAATGGGCACAACTGTGAATATTTAATGAGAGGGAGAGAGGGAGAGTCGTATATGGAAAAGGGAAAGCTGGAGATCTCTCTCTCGCTCTCTCTCAGGGTTATATGCTCCAGAGCAACACAGTGCACTGTGTCTGTCATCTCACAACATGCAAACCTTCTCTTCTTATCAAGGCTTTTATGGTGTGTGTGTTCCAGGTATTACTCATGTTGTGAGGACCTAAATCTCTTTACATTATGGGGACTTGTATTCATTAGATTATTAGGTGAAGACTAGGATGAGGTTAAGGTTAAGGAAAATGTTTGATTGTTACCTTTTCTGGCATAAACACTGGCCAAAACCTGGTCCTAATGAGGCAGATCCTCATTTCGTACTTAGTTTTAATGTGAGTTATGGTTAAGTTTTTAATTAGGCTGTCTAAAAAACTGCTTAAAATAAAATGAAGGCATGTCCGGTAAGTCCGGCCCGCGGGCCAATCTCGGCCCTCGATCAGATTTTGTACGACCAACAGCATTGGTTTAATAATGCATTATTTATGGCCAGGGATGGACTGGGACAGAAAATGGGCCTTGGTCACGTGGCATCCCCATTAGCTCAGTTATTAACCCAGCCGTGACAGACGTGTTATTTCTGACTCCAGATGTGAAAGAAAGACATTCACCTTCCCTCTGTTTCTCTTTCATCTATCCATCATCACCTCCACCCTCTGTCCGGAGCATATGGCGTCACATAGGAGCCAGCGAGAAGGAAAGTTTTCCATATAGCCACATAGCACTGAACATAGGAAGGAAAAGGTAAAAATAAATTCCACTGCGTATCCAGATTGCTTGCTTTGTCTGAAACTTTAATACACTCGGTGTTCGTCACAGTTGCTGATAAAGCTTTTCTCGTTTTAGCTGTTAAAAATAGAGAAAACTAGTGTAGCTGTAGCTGAGACCGAGTCTTTTTGTCAAGACCACGTCTGATGGTCTTCTTCTTGGTCATGTGCGACGTGGGAGTTCACATCAAGACTGATCAAGTTCACGGCTAATTTATTTACACACAGGTTTGTGCAGCCATTCATTTGGACAGGCTTAAAAGAAAAGTAACCCTAACCTTAACCTAACCACAATTCAATTCTTCGTCCTAAACTTAACCAGTTCCTCATAAATGAGGTTCTGCCTCATCAGGACCCGGTTTTGGTCTCCATGAGGACGACTGGTCCCGACGAGGCCAGTGTTCATGCCAGAGAAGCTGATAAAGAAGTGATAAGTATAAGATACACACACACATAAGTAATTACAGTGTACATGTAAGTGTGATACCAGCAGTGAAGTAACACTGTTTTCTGAACAGAGAGGTTTTTATTGAGAGTATTTATTGCACAAGTTGCAAGACTGAGAAGACAATAAAAGCAGGTACACATGTGGGAGTGGCGTCCAGCAATTGTGTGTGTGTGTGACAACTGGATCACGTAACGCCGACAATGCTTCTCCCTCTTTTGATTTTCTCTCGACGTTGTCAGCTGTCCCGCAGCAGTTTTACTGCATCGTGTTTCACATGATGTACGTTTTATATCTATATCTGCTGCAACACTAGTATGAAAAAGATGATGCTAATTTTCCTACAGAAGAGACAAAGGGCAAAGAGGCAAGAGGAAAATACATGAGCCCCATTTCCACCTATGGTCCCAGCTTGACCTGCCGTGGCACGGCACGGTTTGGTTGTGTTTCCATTACAATGTAGTATCTCCTTAACGTGGGCGGAGTCATCACTGCAACAGCTGCATGAAACTGCCGTGAATATTGACATTTTAGACATTTCCCCGGTAATTGTCTCCCCATAAATTAACGCACAGTTTTAGGATTGAAAAGTCTTTTTAACTGATCTCCAGTTTGGCATTGTTCCACTTGATTCTTGTATTGGACGTCTTGCTCATGCCTCTCTCTGTGACAGCACTCTGACGGATCAGTGGCCGGCAGTCTGGCCACGTCATGCATTGCCAGAGCAGGTACTAAAAAAGTACCAGGTACCATGCAGTGTCACTAGTGCCCTGCCGAGGTTAGGTGAGTCGAGTCACAACTCACCTATAATATATGTGTGTGTGTGTGTGTGTGTGTGTATATATATATGTATATATATATATATATATATATATATGTATATATATGTATATATATATATATATGTATATATGAGTCACGACTCACCTATAATATATATGTATATATATGTATATATACGAGATTGGCTATTTTGCCCATATATGTGATATATAATATATGTATATGTATATATATATATATATATATGTGTATGTATATATATATATATATATATATATATATATATATATATATATATATATATATATATATATATATATATATATATATATATATATATATATATACATACTGTACATATATATGTATATTAGGTGATATAGGGCCGATAATATATACCAATATCCCAGGCATCACCGACAATAGGCGTATCGTATATGGGCAAAATATCCAATCTCGTGCGTCCCAAGAAAATACAGTAAAGTCGCCTATTTTTAAAAGTCTAATTTCCATCCTGTCTCTTGACTTGTTCCAGCTACGGTTAAATTACCATCAAACCCTTTATGTAAAATGTAGGTGGCAATTTTGGCAGAAATTTAAATGATAACAATTATACTTAATTTTTTATAAGCTGATTGTATGAATTGTGCTTTTTCGTTATCCCGCAATAAGCCTTTTATATTTACATCAGGAGCTGGGTCAGCTGTTCTGTTTTTAGGTTTTTATAGCCCACAGCGGACAAACTAAACACATTTTGAATTTTAATACCAAGTGAAGGCTACAAAGGTTCTCTAACACACTTGGAAGAGAAGACTTTGAATTCTCTGTGATAATAACACATATATACAGTATATACTGATTGACTGATGAATGCCAGGGGAAAGTCTTTTTGTCATGATGTCAAATGAGCACCTCGTTTCCATGGTAACATCCTGCCCCACCTGACACACCTGACAGCCCTGATTGCATTAACATGGTCACCATAATCAGCGGGTGTCTTGTACAGTGAATAGCGTGTCTGAGGAAACTCACTCACAACTGTCACTCAGACAAACAAGTGTTTTTAAAATCAAGTAACTTTCATTAGCCGTCCACAACCTCGCCCATGAAGAGTCTCTTTAGATGATTTTAATGAAGTATGGCTGTAATTTGAAATAGTTTACACCAAAGTAAATATAATCTAAGATACTGGCATCATTCTTTTTATACTATACAGTCATTGGTGAGATCAGTGATCTATTTCAGAGGGAGTGAGTTGTCCACCGTTATTATTCAACTATCAAAATAGTTGTTAGTTGACTAATTTGTTTACTCTTTCAAACTTGTAGTCATCAGAGTCATTTGTTGACATTTCCGATTTAACAGATTCCCCCCCCTGAATCTACAGCATTACTCCTAATAATAATAGTCTCAATAATTAACCCTTTGCAGCCCAACGACTGTCATGTTCCCTTTGAAGTAATATGTACTGGTGTGGTTAGCTCTGGCAGTCTAAGTTAATGTAGTGGGCCTGACACTGAAAAGTGTTTCTGTTAACAACCTGTCAGTTTGCATATCTGATTTTTTTATTGGTGTCTGCTTTTGACTTTTTATTTTTCAAAATGCAAATCAGGTATGACCTTCACCAAACCAGGAAACCAAGCTCACAACCAAATTTGGCTCTTAATGCAAAGAAACACCCACACATAGACATAGTGCGTTCGCTGGCCCTTACCCTAACCCCTAACCCTTACCTTAACCCAATTCTAACACTAACATTAAGTCTTAATCCTCAAAAAGTCCTTTTAAGACTTAAATGTCCCCACCGTGTGTTTTGGTCCTCACAAAGATATATAAAAGAACACACACAGATTGGTGTCAATATTTGTTCTCAATTTGGTTTTTATTATCTCAATTTACATGAAGGCTTTTTCTTGCATAAGGCTGGTCTTTTCCCAAGAGGAGCATGTTTGTCCAGTTACAAACCCTCACGCCCAGTTGTTCTCCCTTCTGTTTGATGCCTTTTCACTGATGTCATGGCTTCACGTCGACAATAAACACCTGCCTGCAGGCTATTGACGAGGTTACAATTGTTAGCTTATCCCTCCTGAAAGCTGCTCTGCAGCTCCAACAACTGTTTGTAGTATCTCAAATTCAGTTGAATTATGTTGCTTGATTGGAGTGTGCGCTCCCAGTGACTTAACCACAACCTGCACAGTTTGCGTGTGCATAGCGCGCGTGTGTGTGTGTGTGTGTGTTTGTGTCCGCTCTATGGTTACAAACAAAACAGCCTTTTCATTGTTGAAGTCCTGTTTAAATAAAAGGTCTCATTCAGGACGTTTTGCCTTGGCACAGTTTTGTGAGTTGTGTGCAATGGTGCAGGTTTTGTGAAGACTTCACTGAAATGCTGTATAACCTTCACTTGACATCATTGTAATATTTTTTTTCTGTTATAATCTCTAATTCTTTAATAACCCATCAGCATAATGTAAACCAGGTGATCAGAGAGAGCAAACAACACTTGTGTTTCACATCCTTTGCAAATTCTACTGTCACAGGAGCTTTTTGATGAATCTCGGGCCACTCACAGAGAGAAAGGGCTTCCTCCTATTGGCTGCTTTAGTACAAATACTCTGTACACAGGTGGAATGATTGCTACTCTTGAAAGAGTCTAAAAGAGAGGCAGACAATAAATGCCACATGTGTCAGGGTTGCTGCTGTTTTTCCAGTTTAGTGAAATGTGAAAGCAGGAGTGCTGTTTCAGTCATGTGACTTCTACCCTTTTTCACTTTTATCAATAGGCCAAGTCTTCCACCTCAGTCTAGGGTAAAAAAAAAAAAAAGGAAAAGAATGTGATATAAATTCTGTTTCCATTTACATTATTTTATGCACTTATTGAAACCGCTCATAAAAACAGGTCGATGGAAACCGCCTTTAACCCTTTAACACCAAGTGTATCGCAGACAACACTTTGCATTACGTAAGTTTGTGCCATCGTAAGAAATTGCAGCGGTTTCTGAAAACCAATATGTGGTTATTATGGTCATTTCACTCGCGCTGTTGCAGGATGTCTCAAACAAATGTTATTTTAAATGTGTGTTAAACTGTTCAAATTTAACACACAAAATGTGGTGGTCGTGTAAAAGTAGTGTTTTTTTCTAAATAAAGCTAACGTTGTTAACATGCATTTAATGTAAATAACTGCCAGATATTGAAAGTTATTCTGGAAAGATGGGCATTTTCTGGCCCTTTTTATAGTTAAGACATGCAAAAAATAAAGGTCCAGATATAGTACATTTTGATGCTTAAGTGTTAAAGGGTTAATGTCTGATCCTGACTGGAGATCGTTCCACTAACTTCAACATAAGTACGCTTCTCTTGAGATGAGAGACCATAAATGTGTGGAAAAACTCCTCCTTGATCTATCCGACTATTATGATTAGATGCATGAAACTATACTTTACCGTCTGCATGAAGTGCTTCCTGTCTGGGAATAACCAAGAGAGGTGTGTGTGTGCGCGTGTGTGCGCGTGCCAGTGGACTCTTCAATGGATAGTTTTAACATAATGAGCATCAAGGCTTCACTCTGTCACGATCAAGGCTGAAAACCCAAGCTGAGTTATTTATATTATGCTGGAATACAGATGCCAATATTTGCCTGTAAATGTGATGAGTGTATTTTTATTGAAGCACTTGTTCTCATGCATGTTTTTCCACACACACATTCCCCTTGTGAGCGGTTCTTTTCACGATCGACACCCAGTGTAAACAACGCTGTCATACCTCCGTTGTGATAGGACGGAGGAGTAATTGTTAAGAAAAGTGGTTTATTAACCATAATATACACAGAAATGAAAAAAGAAGGCCATTGATTGACATTGTCTTTTTATCTTTGTTAAAACATACTTCCTAAATTAACCACAATGCAACTGTTGGAGATGAGGGTTTTTTTTTCTTTTATTAGTGGTGAAGACTTCACCGTCTTTTAAATGTTAAGTAAATATTTGAGGCAATAACTTTTCCCTTGTTTTATTATCTTTTCATTTAATCGCATGAGCACAACATTCATATCATGGAGTTGTCCTTATTTCCTCATGCCGTAATGTTACTTTTTTAAGTAAAATTAACCTCTCAACAGGTATAGTCATGGATTGAAAAGGTTGTGCACAGCTTTGATGCTGATGAGCTTTCAGGTGCACTCTGACATGGTAACAGTGACCTGGCAGAGTACTTGTGATCAGAGGAATTTGCCTTTAATCTCATTTTGTATTTACTTGGTCACAGCACACAGTACAGCAGAGATAACTGTAAGACACCATGTATAGTTGCTGTTTATGTTTAAATGTGTTATTATTATTATTATTATTACTATTATTATTATTATTATTATACTTTGGATTTTCTCCGTGCAGATTTGATGGAAAAATGAAAACAGCAGCACAGACCAAAATACAAGACGAGGGATGGGAATAAACATCTAACTAATTATTATACTAACAAATGTGATCGATGCAGCAATGGTGAAGTGGAAAGGGAACTTGGCTTGTAAATGGAGGGTTGCCAGTTTGAGTCCCCACCAGATCAAAGGGCTGGGGTACCTCTGAGCAAGGCACCAACCCCCATTGCTCCCTGGGAGCGCCACTCAGTGGCTGCCCACTGCTCCTAATTCTAGGAAGGTTCCTAGTAGAGGATGGGTTAAATGCAGAGAAAGAATTTCCCTAAGGGATTAATAAAGTAGTAGTAGAAGAAGAAGATAATGCTGTTGAATATCCATCTAGCATTTTTACTTGAAATGCTCATCCCTGTCTTTGACGGTGTCTGTGGTTCCAACAGGTTACGTTGAGTAAATTGCTTTGAAGTCTCCTAACCTTTCTTAGCCACAGAATTATTATAATTAAAATGTTCTCATGATAGACTCATTCATTGATCAGCTTTATAAAACTCTGTGTTGTAGTCAGAAGAGCTGATGTTTGTCGATGGAAAACTGAATCCTCTCGACTGAGGAGCTGGAGCTATCTAATGTTGTTTTGTTCTATTTTCCTCTATGGTGCCAGAGTTCTTTCAGGCAAAGGTCAGGACCCCAGAATAACTTCATTCCTCTTCGATAACCTTCCTCTTACTGGAGAGTGTTCCAGCTGATGCTGCTTTTTTCCCCTCACAGTGGAAACACCCCCATATTATTGAATTATAAAGAAGAGTATAAACCCACTGCTGCCTTTTCCCCACAGGCAGAAGTTTAAAGGAGGTAAAACTGCAGTAGCGTTTGTTATCCTGTTGTTCAAAGTGAACTTTTCGAACTAAGCGCTCGTCGTGGGTCCTGGCGGGGACACAGACTCTTTTCACAAGGCAGCGCAGCAACATGTTGTTAATGGTCTCTCCCTGCAGGTCAGCTAAGGCCTGCTAAGGTCTGTTTAAGCTCCTTTTAATGGATCAACTTAACTCACCCATTGCGCCACACACCGTGAACAGAGCGCATGATTGTGAAAGTGAGAGGGAAGAAGGATACACAGTGTGTCACTGCATGTTTCAGTTGAGTCACTCCAATATCTTCTCAGATGCCCACAAACGCGGATCCATTGTGCTCTCGTTTGAAAATAGAAATTTAAGAACTATGACTCAGCAAGTCCTCTTCCCATAATCACAAGTTTAACTTAATCTGCAGTGGGTTTCACAATGTGCATGCACGACTCGCGCTCAGAGCGAATTCCGGGGGCAGCAACACGGTCACAATGAATTCAACTTGTGTGACAGTGTTCTGCAGAGGAGGTGGAAATAAAAGCTCTTTTTTATTTGGTAGCTGTGAAAATCTGTAGACCTGTGCAGAGGTTAACATGGCCTCATTACAACTAATGAAAACGGTGGGTATTGAGAGTGGCTTAAGGGCCAACAGTGCAGTCTGAACTGGAACAGGCTTGGTCTGAACAATTGAGCGAAATTTGATCAAAATTCTGCCTTCTGCAATTTTCAAATCGCAGAAGGAGCAAAACCCAAACCCCAAAACCCCAAAACCGTCTTTGTTTCTCAGAGATCTGCACAAATATCACACAGTAATTATTTTAAATATGTTGAATATGAGAATACTGTAATAATGACTGTTCCCTCTGATATCAGGAATCATATCGCGATAATAATTCCTGTCAAAATAATTGCAGTGTTGCCTTGTTCCTCCTGTAGTGTTTTTGTGGTTACAGCGACAGAACCAGTCCTAATTTGAGAAGGATCTAGGGGGAGGAAGTGCTGCACTTGTGTCACGTAAACATATTAGTCTGACTTACATTAAACTGAGCTAGTCTTAGTCGGACTAACATACCTGGATAATGTGATTCATAGTCCGATTACTCCTGCATGTATATACGTGTAGTCGGACTGGAGTCGGACTTGGTGTTCTGTGCTGGAAATCATGTATGACGATTAACATGTAAAGCAAAAGCAGGTACGAAACATACGGAACCACAGCACGATCCTGAAGCACCAGGTACAGCGCCACCTACGGAGGTGGAGTTAGACGTACACGACCAATAAATCGATTTTCTCCTCTGTATTTATTCTTGGACTTTGTCAAGTTGTCCAATTGCCTGTCTTAGTGGGACTACGACCTTAGCTCGATTAAACTGTGCCTGGAAATGCGCCGACTTGTGAAGTGTGGAATAGTTTGTTGTTGTTTGCCGAACCTGAATAACCTGTAAAATTCTGCCTCTGCATATACATCGTAAAACTGGCATGTAACTGCTGGATGTCAACATGAATGCACACTGCTGTCTGAGGCCTGTTCCTGACACACACAAGCTGTTTCAAATAGGTTCAAACTTCCATATTTTTGTGTCATGCTCATGAATGGCATGGAGGAAGTGACCACCAGCAGAGACGGAGCTTAGACCTCAAAGGAGAACAGGAAGACAAAACTTAGTGTGTGTGTGTGTGTGTATGTGTATGTGTGTGTGACACTTGGCAAGTGACGTGACACATTTAACACAGAATAAATGTAAGAGCAGAAAGTTGCTCTGTGTTCGGCTACAAGAAGACTTAAAATTTTACCATATTTTTGATAAAACTTATAATAATTTAGTAATGTATATCAATGTCCAGATATCAGTACCACCTGGACATAGTACACCAATTCCAACAGCCTGGTACTTTTATTTATGGGTGCAGTCCACGTTAGCCTCTCTTGAAGCTCTCTTGAGATGAGTCCTTGGATTGTTTGGCTGCTAATAATGCATCTAGTGGTGGATCCATGTTTTGTTGCTTGGGAATGGAAGCACACATTTGTCAACCACATTCGATTTGAGCCTTCATAGACAAAGTTCTGCCTTTCAAAATGTGGCCGGGGCTGGATAATACATCAATAACAGTATATATTGTGATATAATTGTCTCATAAGTATTATGATGATAACAAATGTTCAGCTTGTAATACACTTACTGTGACACAACACATTATTATTACTGTGACAGTTTGGCCTCAGGTTTTCAAATGATTTGGTTGTTTTTTTATTCATTAAAAAAAAAGTTTAAACCACAATTAACTCAGTTTTTCAACTTTCACTCTGAAGCAAAGCTCAGCTCGTTTATCAGGATCAAATTGTAAATCGGGATTGATTGTCATATGTTTTTGGCGGTTTCACCATTTTACATTATAATGCAGAGCTAAGAATGGTGGTATATATCACTTACAGGGGATTGACATTGTTATTTAGTTGTAATCTGACTTGTGCAGTGTTGTGTGTGGAGTGCTTTCACTCATTCATTGATGCAGCTGGACTTTTTAAACAGAAACTGTCAGGGTGAGGTAATTAAATTGTGACTGTTGCCTTTTTGCTTTGTAAGACTCAGCGTTGGCCCACTGACAGCAGACTGACCTCGCTCAGTGACGAGGCATCAGACTGGAGTCACTTGTCGAACGAGAAGGAAATGATGGGAATGGAAAGAAAGAAATCAAATGAAATCATCGTCAGAAAATTCGCCTCGTCATTTTTTTGTACGCTTCCATCTGTCGGCCTGTCTCTGTCTCTCACTTTCTGACTCATTTTGTCTTGGTGTCTGCTTGGCGATGCAGAGCTGGCCAGGTCAGTGTGATTCAGAGACGTAAGCCGGAGGAGGATTGGATCTATTTATAGTCTTGTCTGCTGTGGGCCACACTGACCCAAAGTCTGCTTTTCTTTCTGCCCGCCTGTCGTTTTCTGACAGACTGTCATTCAGTCGTCTCGTATCACTTGATCTTCCTTTCATCCCGTCTTACCCAGGGACACGGAGACCTTACCTTTGCTGCTTCCAGTGTTTGAACAAGCTTTGAGATCCTCAGACACGCGTACAATATAATACTCGACGTGTCTTGTATTTATAAAATGTTCATTTTATTCCTTTTCTTGGGATGTGCAAACACTTTAATTGGTCTATTTCCCAGTGGCGTCAAACACTGATCCCAGGAATGAGATAAAGTTTTTCTTTTTAGAAAAAGAAAGATACAGAAAAAGACCAAATATAAGTGATATATATGTTCTTTATATTGTATGCTTTGGTGCGTATTATAGTGGGGATTTGTGGTCATGTACATGGCTTCCATTAGTTGATGAGTACTGTATATGAGGTTTAGATGTGTTATTATGAATATACTCTACGCTTTCATTACACACTGATATATTGTTTTTTTTTAAGAGCAGCTATTTGTTCTGTTGAGATGCATTCAGTAAGTGAGTTGAGCCAGTGTGAGTAATATGGGAGGATATTTTTAGATTTCCAGTTCTAAAAGACAACTTCCTTGGCAGTAGTAAGAGAAATGAAAAATGCATTTTTATTTATTTTTTTGACCTGATTGGATTGGTTTTGTGTATGAAATGTCAAAAATGATAAGTAATGCTCAACATATGATACTAAAGCTCAAAGTACTGACTTAATTCCTTAAAAAGTCAAAAAGTATTTTGGTATTCTGTGTCGGGGCATGAAAATATGTTGCTGGGAGGCCAGAGAGGAAAACATACATGTTCAACCTCCACCAACAGTGCAAACCACTTTGTTTGAAACCAGTAGAAGATTAATTTCTTGTAATTCTCTAAATTAGGCTTTGTTTTCATCCTAAACATTGACAACAATAGTACAGTGATATATTATTGTCAGTATATGCTGTGTCTCTGAATGGCCTTTATTTATGCCCAGTGTTGATGACGTTACACTAAACACTGGGCAGCATGTCGTGGAGAAGCGGTTGTGTGCATTGGTTGTGGATAATCATGCTAATGTGCAGCTCTGCTGAGGGAGCAGACCTCCATATTTGTTCCAATCAGATGATGGAGAAGAGCACATGGCAACCATGGTCTTTGTTGACTCACGCTGTCCCCGAGGACAGGAGACACTAATGATTCAAAGACATGTCGTGATAAGTCCAATAAAACTCATCATCATCGCACACTCATGAAAAGTTTGAATATGAAGTTTGATGTCCCCGTTTAGTTTGGTTATTCTTGTGTGTTTCTTTGTCCTCAGGCAGAAGTTCATTGATGTACCCAGAGAAGGCAGATTGTTTTTATGCCTCAATGCCAGAGACGGTCACTATTTTTCTGGTTTATATCTGTACTGTCCTTTTTATTGTGAAAGCAATGTGTCAAGAACTATTTGATGACATCTCTTCAGATTTGGTGGTCAAAGGTCACTGTTTGTGTGTTGTCCACATGACCTCTCAGTAACAACTCCAGGTAATCAGACGTGGTGCTTAAAGGTCAACGTCAGAGTGACCTGGCAAGGAATGAAAAAGCAAAACCTACGATGTTGATGGTCAAAGGTGACTATTCCCTTGTGAACGCAGTATGTGTGTCAGATATACCATAATCTGATCTCCCGCGTCATGGCAACAATATATTCCTTGAGCTATTTTTTCCACCTCTACATTGAGAAACAAAGATTTACATTTTATTTTATTTGGCTGTGTGTTTATTAGAGCTGTGATTTGATTTACTCTTTGAGCGGTTTATGGTCATTTGTACGTGTAGCTGTGCTCTGTTGAATTGCATAGAGAGAGAGAGAGATGTTCATGTTGTTTCCTTATGGTTTCATCGAGCTTTGTTTGTTTCATTTAACCTGTGTATTTCCTGTATGCACTGAGGAGTTTTAGTGAGGAAACCCTGAGCTTCTTAACCCTGTAACACAGAGCATATCGCTGTTATTATGCAATGGTTTGTGCTATCGGATAAATTCCAGTGGTTTCTGAAAGCTGAGAAGTTGTTTGAGCTGTTAAGCTGTTTGTCAGCGTCTTTGTCATCAGAGAGGAGAGAGTTGGAAACTAACTACTAACAACTCAATGTTAATTTAAATATGTTTTGTACTTGATTTAAAATTGAACATGCAAAATCTGGTGTTCATGTGGGTTTTTCTTCATTTTAAATTGTTAATACACTATTTTAACATCCAGTAAACTGTAAAAAAACAAAACAAAAAACTGCCAGATATTGACAGTTATTCTGGAAAAATGGCCAAAAGCACTTACTCACAGGACATTTTCTGGCCCTTTTATGGGAACAATAGTAAGCAAATATATGAAATTTGATGTTGAGGTTTTTATTCAAGGTTACATGGCTGTAGGGCTACATTCATGTATGGGTTTGAATGGCCGCCACCACCACAACATTCAAATCACTTTAATTCCATTAAGTCTGGGTTTACAGAAGAGTGTGGTTGTATGGAGAGCCTGCAGTTACCCTCCATGTTCCATGACACTGATCAGCCTCTTTCAAACGGTTTCTCTTGTTTCTAATCTTTTCTTTAGAATCCATCCCTCTGAAGCATGCACTTATTCTCTCATCGTCCTATTGAAATTCCTCACTTGGGCTTCTAGTGTTTTAAGAAGCCAGCTGCCTGCCAGAGCTGCCTGCCATCACAAGCATAATAATAATAATACTGACATCTCAAGGCGCGCATTGAAAAGTGGCTGATCCAAAATCTAAGAATAAAAGCAGCCAAAATAGCCCCGTTTGACTCTGAGAAGAAGGTTCAGGAATGTCTTTTTCTTTCTCGTGTGGGACAGATTTGAGCTTGTGTGTGTTTGTGAGGTCTGAAGGCCTGCGTGTTCATGTTTGTACTCGGACACTTGGAGGATAAAAGCGGCAGCTGATTGGCTTACTGTGTGGGTCAAAGGTGTGAGGTCAAACTGAATGCAGGATTGGCATTCTCGTGTGAGCAGATTAAAGGAAAATAAGAGTTAAATTTCACAATCTAATCTGTAGTCACACTGTCCTTAACTTCTTCTTCTTCTGCTAAATAAGTTAGTGTTTGGTTGCTTTCCACCCTCTGCTGGTATAAATCATAATTAACATGTGAGTTACAGGAAAATGACACACAAATCAAACGGTTAATTAATTATTCCAGTTTAAAAGAAATTCTTACTTCTTAATGACAGTCGACAGAGTAATGAAAGGACTGTGGTCACACTCAGGACCGCATTCTTTTCATTGTCATGTTGCAAATGCTTTGTTTGCACAGAAGACCACAAATGACATAATCACCTTGTTGTCGTGGATTCATTTGCTCGGTGTTTGCTGTGGAGGAAGCAAGTTCCTCTGCCTGTGTTTTTCCTGCCAGGCCTCTGGATTTGAACAAACCGAAACCTTCTCTAACCTCAGGTTTACCTCCGCCCTTATAGGTGGGTTCTTGATGACATACAACTTGAATAATTTCCTCTTTGACCGTGTCCTAGTGAGGGATCTCAGTTGACCATAACTAACCACCCCAGCTCAAAGTGAGGGAGTGGTTTCCTGCCACATCTGCAGAAAGATGAAGTTCACCTACAATTTCTTGATGACCATTTACTTTCCTAATCAATCAGCAACCATTATTTCCCTCTGCTGACTCATCAGGGTTCAACTTGTTTACTTTACACATTTTCCTCTGTCGTGACAGGTTTCAACTCCTCTCCTCTCCTCTCCTCTCCTCTCCTCTCCTCTCCTCTCCTCTCCAGCTCTCATTTCCAAAGATGCACGACATTTAGATAATTACTTCAGCACTAATTACGCCGATGTAGACATTTGCCACATTGTTTTCACTGTGGATGGCTTTTTTTTAAAATGTAATTTGGCAGCCTGTTATGATCAATTTACTATTTTTTAGATTGTTTATTTGTTGTATCTATTCAGTTAAGTTCATATGACAGAAAAAAACCCTATCTAATCCTCACATCATCATCAGTTGGAACCAGCATCTTTAAAAGTTAATATGTTGATGATCAATAGCTTCTTCTTATTATTATTATTATTTTTATTTTTATTATAATTATTGATGACTGTTACGTCTCTGTGTGCTTTTGTATTTGGACATTTCTGGAAGAAACTAATAAATATGCACAATTACAGCTCATCAGCTGAAAGGTCTGGCAGGGGCGTCGTTGTGTCAGCCGGTTCGAGGGTCACCAGGTCGCGGCTCGGATGACTATCTTTGGCGACAACTTCTTCTGTTGTCGAAATGTTGTTTTCTGCTTGGTGAACGGGGCGCAATACTCCACCTGCTGGTGGGGTGGAAATTCAGTTGTCTCGGCGCACCCGACGCGCTCTTTGCGGTTCCAAAATCTGGGCTACACGTGCAGAAGTATACCAGGGCCTTTAGATGCGACTGTGTTTCTCTGTTATGCCTGATGCACACACAGAGGCTCATCCTTCCCCTCAGACCATCAACATATAGTTTACCTCTGACACTAAGACATGTCATCTAATGTGTCTGTCTGTATCAGTCCTACTTCCTATCCATCAGTCCTAAATGTACACACACACACACACACACACACACACACACACACTCTCACACACTCTCTTGCCATTAGAATCATTAACTGGACACTGATTATATTAAGGCCGGACCCACAAGACTAATTTCAATTCAATAAAGCTTGTGTTCGTGAGTGTGTGTTTGTTCAGTATATACCTGCGTGTTTGTGCAAGCTCTTCTCAGTAGACAGCCCTCGGCCTCCCAGCTCGTCTTTGCTTTGTCGCACCTTTATTTAATTTTATCTGTTTGTATTTGTTTTGTGTTTGTCCAGCGTCTTTGAGTGTCCAGAAAAATTATTATTTATCTTCATGTTGACAATATTTTTTCTGTCCCCTTCAGTTTAAGCCCTTTTGATTTCACTTACGACATGGTGTTGATTAAAAATGCTTTTGTCAATGCAGTCACAGTACAATGTGTAGTGAAACGCATTCACATCTGTACAAAAACATTTAATTACCCTACAAATATTACATTTAACATTTCAAAGTATTTTATAGTAAAATCCACTGCACATACAAAGTAAACTAAAATAATAGAAACAAATAAAATGGTTGCAAAATAGACTGCGATGGTGTATTCATTTGAATTAACTGTTTCAGATGATTTGTTTTTAATGGAAATCTATTTCTATTTTTCTTTTTATTTACCTGCAAAATGAAATGTATTTCATGTATTAGAGGTAGCTTTCAATCAATGTGAAATGTATGTTTACAGAAGTACAGGAGAGATGGTTTTTTTCTTAAGAGAAGGCACTTTTAAAAAAAAAAAAAAAGGGAGGTCCTGCCATTTTGTTCACAAGCTTATTCTGGGTTTGTGTTTGGTTATACTTCAATCCCACGTGGGAAATTCATGTTTTATACTTAGAATGAATATAAATCATTTCTTTGTCATTTGAATAAAAAAAAAAAGCTTTATTGAAGAAATGATACTGGACACAAATCCCTGCAGTCTGTGGATAAATAAATAAGTTTCTCCTTCTGTCCTCAGATCACCAGAAATTGGAGCGGGAGGCGAGAATCTGCCGTCTGCTCAAACATCCAAATATAGGTGAGTCAACAGACTTATGGATCAGCAGCAACAACCGTGTTGTGTTCATACCCAAGTCTGGGAGAAGCTTTACAGATACAAAAAGTGCACAGTGGACTTTACTTGCGGTAAACTGCTGCATTTGGAAAAAAAACAAACAAAACAAAAATGACAAAACAATACATTTGTCAACACTGTTTGCATTTCTATTGACTCTAAAGGTCAGTGTGTGTGACCTTTGTCACCATCTTAGCCCAGGCCTCAGGTGAGCCCACGGGGTCTTCTCTAAGAAATGACCTTTTTCACCTTAATTTGTTTCACCTCACTTCCAATTCACATAATTAGTGATAATTCCTTAAACTTAAGTTGCTGCTGCTGTTTGTCTTTACTAGTGTATCTGTTCACAGTCACTGTCCTGGTATGTACTTCTCAAATAAGATGAATTGATGATAACACCAGCATTTCACTGAAAACTGAACAACTGCTAAATGAATCTACAACTATTTTGATAATTGTCTAATGTGTTTGATGTACATTTCCTGACTTCAGCTCCTTAAATGTAAATGTAAAATGTATGCGTTTGAGAGGATGTCATCATTTTGAGGTGGATTTTCCTCCGTTTTTCTGCATTTTGTGGGCCGTAGAAAAAAAGAATCCACAGATGAATCTATCATCAACATAATGGTTAGTCGCAGCCCTAGTCTCCAGTTTGAAATTCATGTCTCATGTCATTGTTCATTCAGACCGTAGGAAAATCAGACAGTTACCTGGTCATGACATGCAGTCAGACATTTGCATAAATGCTGAAGCCAAAGAGCTGATGTCACATGTCAGCTGGTCACAAGAAGACGGTCAACACTATAACCTCTTTTACACCTAAACTAGTGGACGTAGCAAAGGCACATTGGTGTTTTCTGACATGCTGCGAACAAAACTCCAGAGCCCTGTGATCATTTCTGATTGATAAAATAATGTGTATTTATATTATTATAATATATGTTAATAGCTGGAAGAGGAATTTGCGTCATAGCGTGGCGCCAGATATGGCACACTGGCAGAAATAAAGCATGTGTCTTATGTCCCTGTATAAATGGGACTGGAGCTAAAGCTGTTAAAAACCCACATGCAGAGTCATTTGACCCTGAGTGAATGCTAATTAAACACTTTACCACTGGTGAAAAACTCTTTGACCTGTGGGAACTGGGGTATAAGTGCTCTGTTTGTGTGTGTGTGTGTGTGTGTGTGGTTAGTTCATGGCTACTACAGTAGATGTTCCCATCAGTACTTACCTAATGTCAGTGTAGCTGATGTACTGTAAAGCACAGGGTTCCCACAGGTCCTTAAAGTCCTTGAAAGCTTTTAAGTTTGAAGCCCTTGAAAGTTGTTGAAAATTGCCCTTAATAGACATGGGTCATTGAAAGTGCTTGAATTTTGTGCTTGAAAAAGGACATATTGATATTTAGATAAACGTCTCCCACCGCCGATCTTTCATGTGCCCTGAATTGCTCGATGTACGTGGACCTGTACGTTCTCTCTCTCAGGGCTACGAGGAAATAATGACGCCATTATTTTCTTGCCGCTTGTTCTGTAGTGGGCGTGGTTAATGCAGAAAGTCATGTTGTCATTCCTCATGAGCACTTCACATGAGTTCTGCACTTGAGTTTCTCATGAAGTATGAAATGTCCTGACCAGAACTAAATTTCTTCTTGTTCTTGCCATCTCGATGAAAACCCCAAAATCTCTGAAGAAATGACATCGACTGACTTTGACCAAGATCCTGCAAATCACTAAAAACTGTGGACACCATGGGTGACGCGGCGCTTACAAGCTGCCCTCCCATCTTAAGCTGTGTCAGCACATTCAGTCCTTGAAATTTGAGAGAATAGGTCCTGGAAATTCCATGAAAAGTCCTTGAATTTGATGTCAACCAAGATATGAAAACCCTGAAAGCAGACAAAATACTTAAAGTGTTTGACTTTGACACTCAAGACCAGGGTTAATGTCCCTTTGCAAGCAGTCAACATTGATCTTTATTTATTTTTCTGTAAGAATAACATGTGGTTAAGTTGTTTGCATGTAGGCGTTCTGGAAAATGTTGACATTCATTGGGTGTGGACATTCTGTGGAAAACATTCAGGGTGAAAGGTGATGTTTAGTTCGAGCCTGCAGGAGACAGGACACTCGTCTATTTGCCTGCTGGTGGGGAAAACTGGGTGTGACACTTGATGACCATCTCTCCATCACTGCCAACATTGCTGCAACAGCTCCATCTTGCAGATATGTGTTGCACAACATCAGAAGGATATGAGTTCTTCTAACCCAGAAGGCGGCACAGGTTCTGGTCTAGGCTCTTGTCATCTAACGCTTGGACGACTGCAACTCCCTCCTGGCTGGTCTCCCTGCATGTGCCGTACGACCTCTGCAGCTCATTCAGAATGCAGCAGCTCGACTGGTCTTCAACTTCAACCACACTCTCTCTCACACTACACCGCTCCTCCGCTCCCTTCACTGGCTTCCTGTAGCTGCTCGCATCCGCTTCAAGACTCTAGTGCTTGCGTTCCATGCTACAAACGGATCCGGTCCAGCCTACATCCAGGACAGGATCAAACCCAGCCCGCCCACTCCGCTCTGCACGGGCAAACTGGCTTGCTGCCCCCTCACTGAGAGGATCGCAGAGGCATTCGCCAAACTCACAACTGTTCACTGTCCTGGCTCCCAAATGGTGGAACGATCTCCCCATCGACATGTGGACAGCAGAAAGCCTCCACATCTACTGCCACCGACTAAAAACACATCTCTTTCAACTCTACCTCGGCGATGACAAAAAAAAAGCACTTACCTACTAGCGCTTGTTCGTACCCAAACGTTGAAATGCGCTTATTGTGGATAAAAGCATCTGTTTAATGACATGTAATGTAATGTAATATAATGTAAATTGCATTTACTGTTGTGAATAATAATCTGAATCTTGCATTTAATTCATGATGTCAAATTAAATCTCTTGTCTCGTTGGCATCACCCGTATCAATATATATTAAAAAAAACATTTCTTGATTGTGTCGTTGCATTTTGTGGGTAATATTTATAATATTACCCACAATAATAATATTTTTCTTTTTCTGAATCATGTTTTATTTATTTTCCTGAGTTTTCTTGAGTTTTTTGGTGAAATTGTGTGAAATCAGTGTTTTCTTCTTCTTCTTCTATGATCAGATTTTGTTGTGACATGTTCAAATTAAACCTAACCACAAAGTAATGTGTTACAGCACCAACACTGGTGATAGAGCGCAAGTCATTTCAACCTCCACTGCCTTCCACACACACTCGTGCACACACACACACAGAAACGTCTGCATCATAATTAACATTATCAATGTTGTCATATTTAACATTCTCTCTGTTTTTGTCTTTCTCCCTAGTACGACTTCATGACAGCATCTCGGAGGAAGGTTTCCATTACCTTGTCTTTGACCTGTGAGTAAATCACAGACACACACACACACACACACACATTACATTGACTTGCATTCATTTCCTGGAGACTTACTCTAACCTTAATTATAATTACATTACTGGCCTAATCCTAACCCTGACCCTGACCTCAGTCTAACTTTAAAACATGTCTTCACCTTAAAATGCAGTCATTTACATTATGTGGACTTGATTTTGTCTCCATAATGTGAGTGTAAACAAATGTAGGTCCCCACAATATAAGGAATACCAGACACACACACACACACACAGTGATTATACTCAAATGTGTGTTACCCTTACTCTTTATATTTGTACATTATAGTATGGCTAGTTTGAAAATCATGCATCATAAGAGGAAAATGCCACCGAAATTATTGTATGATAGATTAAAAGATGAGAGTCTGGATATCAACTCCGTGCAATAAAACATTTAATATGTTTTATATAGTACAAAATATAAACATATTATTTAAATTCTTCATGCTACAATCCATTTATAAAATGCATCACCAAGTGCTTCATGTAAAGAAAAGTTTCTGTGAGTTATCTCTAACGATTTAATGAAAAAAGTATCAGTTTGTTTTTGTTTTTTTAGCATTTTATACAGTGAATTGTGCACGTCCATTCATCGGTGTTAGACTGTTAATGGAAGACTTTACCACATTATAGCTAAGTAATGAAAAGAAGGTCAAACTATCATGTAAGTGAGTTCTGCAGAGGCTTATTATCAGACATGTGGCCACTTAAATAATTGTTTGAGAGCAAAGGAGACACCATTCATAAATCCCTTTCACCCATAATCTCAGAATGATATTATATATAGTGTGATTTATTATTTTCCTTTTGGATTAAGTGAAAAATAACATTTCCCTTTCGTGTCTGCTGTCAGTGTCACTGGAGGAGAGCTGTTTGAAGACATTGTTGCCAGAGAGTATTACAGCGAGGCAGATGCCAGGTACAGTATGTGTGTGTGTGTGTGTGTTATACTTATAATCTGATGCAGGCTTTTTTGTAGCGAAGCAGAAAAAGTTATGAAAGTACAACATGTTTTGCTGATTAAATGTGTGTTGATGTACTTTGTGCTTCCACCCTTCTCTTCCCTTTGACCATGTGACTGAGTGGTTTTAAGTTTAATCTCATTAATAAATGATGTCAAAGCTGTCCTAAGTCCTGAACCCTCATTTTGAACATTTTCTAGTCGTTTTTGCAGTGTAGCACATTTTCTGACAGTGCAAACTCAACTGTTTCATAGATAGATTGAGATTATTCAAGTTATTTAAAATGTGTTCTGATACGTGGGACTGCCTAGGGACTGACTTTCTTTACTCGGAGCACAGTGGTCCCTAACCGAACTTATTTTATTTATTCATTTTAGAAAATCTAAGGGCGCACAAATTGACTTGCAATGCAAATATTCACATTCATACATACATACAATGTGCCGTTTTTAAATTCAGTGTCAAAATAAACTGGATCCTTTTTAACAATAAAATATATAATTGTTTAATTGTCCATTTAATGTATTTTAGCAAAATAAAAAATGACAGATTACATTAAAATTCAACATTTTAACACTAGGTTGTACATCTTAACTTTTAGAATCGGTTCCCCAACACAAAAAACTAACCAAAACCATTAAACAAACACAAAACCCCTCACAGTATATAAACACACCTGAGCCAAAAGTACTCGATGTCAGGTTGTTAATATCTTGGCATGGCTATGGCCTGTGTTAGGGGAGAAACCATGGTCACCACAATATGATGAAGTAAGGACAAGGGTAAAGTCATCTGATGGTCACTGTTTCAGCTGCAGATAAAATAGCGTGAGTAAAATGCCGGCATAACTATGACTAGAGGGGATCGGCAGAATTAGACGTGCAGTTCAGTTTTAGTCCTAATTTGGACACAATGCCACGGGCTTTTCTGTTGATTCTGCCTGACAGAGCGATGACACGTCTCCCAAAATCAGCCTCTGCTCACCCTCCTGCTGATGACCCCAGCCTCACCTTTACTGTGTCAGGCTCAATTTAATTTAAAAGAAATAATAGTGATTTTAACTGTGCACCAGACCAGCTAAATTACTGATATGCAAGCTCAGGACAGGCTTATGTAAGATTCCCCCAAACCTGCATCAACACACACACACACACGCAGCTATTCTTCTGAGGACACTGTACTGACTTTTATTCATTTGGACAACCTCGCCAAAGCTTTATCCCAAACCGTCACCAAACCACAATTTAAATCTGAGCCCTAAACGCAACCAGTTCCTCAGAAATGGAGCAGTTTTTGGTCTCCATGGGAATCAATGTCAGTTTTTATGCCTGAAAATACATACACACACACACATACACGCCCCGCCCACTCCACTTCCTTCCACACACTCAGTCAAATAAAAAAAAGAATGCGTCAAACTTCAGAATAAAAGAGTTTTAATATAGGAGGATGTTTTTCAGAGCACAGCAGGTTTTCTTCCTTTTAGGGAAGTGGCCTTCTGATACTGAGAATCTATGTCGTTTTAATGCGAATTGGACGTCAGAAAATGTTAAAAACTAAAATTAGATCCAGTCCATTAACCATAAATGACATGTTAATGACAGTTTATGGTTAATTTATGGTGAATCTTCTTTTTTAGCACAAGAAAAAGGCTGTAAGGAGAGACGGCATCCGCAGCCACATTTGACCAGAATGTGAATGAAGGCTGCACATTTTTATTCAACCTTTATTTAACCAGGAAAAAAACCCCACATTGAGATTAAAGATGTCCTTTTCAGGTGTGTCCTGGTGAAGCCAGGCTGCAGCACGGTTACAATCAAAGTACTACAAGGTTACAGAGAAACAGTCAGCAGCACATTTCAATCCTAATCATAAAAACCTTGTACATGAGAGAGAACATCTACAGACAGATGTGTCTGCCTCCAAGTCATCCAGCATTTTCCTAAAAACATCCAAGCCTTTAAGTTTCACAGTTTAACTGCTCTCTTGACTCCTATTCACACGTCTGTCACACTGCAGTATTTACCATTTAAACTGGACTTATTTTAAAATAAAAGAACACGTATGGATCTTATTATTGACAGCTTTTGTGACCAATATCAGCAGATAATCCAGGCTGCGATGTATTGGAGAAGGGAAAGTGGTATCGAGCGCTCCTCCTTTACTCCCTTGTCATGGAGATATTATGTGGACGTGACTGATGACTGTGTCCCTCCTCTGTTTCTCATCCGTCTCTGTCTCCTGCAGCCACTGCATCAATCAGATCCTGGAGAGCGTCAGTCACATCCACCAGCATGACATTGTGCACAGAGACCTGAAGGTGAGCGATGGTGATCACACAGTGGCCTGCCACGTTTTCTCAAATACTAGGTTGGTTTAAAAAGAAGAAGAAGAAGAGAAAAAAGAGGTTATTTTTGGCATAGATAAAACATGAGGTTGTGAAAGCAGATGAAAGGCATCGGTGGAAAGAGACGACGGGGTCTTAAGACGCACGACGACGCGCTCGCACAGACGTCACGCGGTGACGTTCACGGCGACTTAAGAGATGAGCGTCATCCCTCTCAACACCTGCCTGCTCCTCCCTCCTTATCTCTACATCTATAGCCCCCCCCTTTTTTTCATCTGTCCCCTCTTTTTCCTCTCCCTTCCCTCCCCTCCAGTGCTGGGGAATGACGAAAGCAGACCAGCTGCTATTAATAGCGGGTTTGTAGGTGAGACGAGGGCCGGTGACGATTTCCCCTCGCAGTGAGATTGTTCACCCCGAGTGAAAACAGCACTCTGACCTCCTCGGCTGTACTCATTCATTTTTTATCATATGGTAAATTTACATTATTTTACCTGTGCTCATGCTCTAAATATAATAGTTTAAGTTCTTCTAAGGGTGAATAAATGGATTTAACAATCTTTTTTTTTTTGTGAGGTTTATGATTTAACCCTTTAACACCTAAGCCTCAAAATGTCCGTCTGGACCTTTTTTTTTTTTGCTTATTTTAACCATAAAAGAGCCAGAAAATGTCCTGTGAGTAAGTGCTTTTGCCCATTTTTTCAGCATAACTTTCAATATCTGGCAGTTTTTTACAATTTACTGCATGTAAAAATAGTGTATTAACAATTTAAAATTAAGAAAGACAAAAAGTTTTATTGAGAAAAAACACTGCAGTATCCCGTGTCGTAATGGTCCGTCTCATTTTAAGTCTGTACCGTCGTAAATATTGAATTGAAGCTTGATTTTAAAAAATGATATCACAACTCAAATAGTAGTTACAATTTAAACACAGTGAGATATTTAGTCTTAATTGTTCAGCTGTAGTACCGAGGTCCTGTGGATAATTAATCAGTTGTGACATTTCACCCTGTTTGAAGAGCTTCATTTGACGAATTAAAATCTAAAAAAGAAAAACGAAAAAAGAACTTCTTCAAATAATAGAAACAAAAATAAAATATATTGTAACCCATCCTCTAAAGTTAAAATCTGCCTCAAACTTTTTAGGAATCATATAAGCTGTAAAATAACTGCTCAATACAGTTAATATCATAGACGTCAGATATGTCCAGAGACATCTCCAACAATCAAGCACAAGAAAAGGAAAATAAGAAAGTATTTTAAAGATTTCCTGTGTGACATCGTCTGTATTGTAGCCATTCACATCCTAATAATGCCAACAAGTGTGCCACAAACACACACACTCACACGTTTAGTGCTCTTGGCTGGTGGCAAGCTGGGTCGCCATGGTAACTGTAGGGTGAGGTCACCCGGCTGCTGCAGTACCAGCGTAGGGACTCATTATGCCACCTCCCATCTATCTATCTCTATCAGTCTTTCTCTGGTCCTTTTGTTGCCTTTTCTTCCAGCTCTCTGTCCTCATTCCATTCTGCCCTTTCCTTTCTCTCTCTCTTTTTCTGTGACTCTCTCTGTTCTTGTTTCACCTCTGTCTGAGTGGAAGAGGGGAAAAAAAGAGAGAGGGATGCTGACGATGAACCAGATGAGGAGAGAGAGACTGACAGATAAGAGCGCACAGACAGTTAGAACAAGCATCATGCTCTGTCTGCATTTGAGGTCATGTGGACGGCTGTCACTGCAATGAATTTGGCCCTTAAGACACACACACACACACACACACAGCACGCACGCACAGAGTAATTATAATAAACTTTGTTTCACCCTAACCACAATTCAAAGCTTAGCCTTTAACCAGTTCCTGGGGGACCAGGTTTTGGTCTTTATTTGAACTACTGGTCCTGACAAGGTTAGAGTTTATGCCGTAAAAGGTGCTGAAGAGGAAACAAACACACATGCACACAGGACGCTGCATGGACATCCATTCTTTTAGACACCTCCCTAATCTTAACCCAACCACAATAAGAATACAAGAAGACAATGAGGACATAATGTCCTCACAGAGATAGTTTTTTTTGGACAATTGGTCCAAACAGCTTATTGTTATTTAAGATGTGCACACACACACACACACACACACACACAGAAAGAGAGTTCAAATCACTGAGTGGTTGCACTGTTATGCATTTAAAAAAAAAAACAAACAAACCCTTAAACAAGTAAATCTTAAACAGCTGTGTGACTATAATCAGTGAGTGACCTCATCAGCTTACACTTGACCTCTCATGTTTCCTCAATTTCTTCTCCTCAGTTACATATAAGTGATTATAAAAGCTAAAAATAGAGAGGAAGCAGTGAAGGAAACTGATTCAGAGTTAATATTCTTCTTATGTGTGACCTCTCATGACTTCTGAACGACAGTGTGAGCAATGACGACGCTGTCACACTGCTATGACTTTGCGTTGTGGCTTAAAAATGAAATATGAATACGTCTCTGACAACAAACGTCCTGAAGAGCTCATTATCTGTGTGTTGCAGCCAGAGAATCTGCTCCTGGCCAGTAAGATGAAGGGAGCAGCGGTGAAGCTTGCAGACTTCGGTCTCGCCATCGAGGTCCAGGGAGACCAACAGGCCTGGTTTGGTGAGGAATCACTCTCTCCTCACAATGTGCTGAACCTGAACTGAACTGCTTGTATGTTTCCCTCGGTAGTATTACATTAGTAGCAAGCGAGTTACAACCGTGACATTTTAAAGACGTGTAAAAAGGTAACTGCAGTTTCAAACAGAAGTTTGTCATTGTCTTTCTTACCTGACTAAGTAGGTCATTACACAGAGTATATTTAAACCATAGAACAAAAATAAGTTTCCCAAGGGGAAATAAATACCACAAATACAATACTATTAATAATAATAATAATAATAATAATAATAACAATAATTCAAAAATACTTTGTGTTGTGCTCGTTCCACATTCAAACACCTACAACCAGTCTTGTATAAAGTACCTTAAAGGGATACTTGAGTAAAAGTACAAGTATCTGACCAGAAAATGACTTTGGTAGAAGTTGAAGTCACTTTTTGTAATGACAAAGTATATGACTCTTACTGTACTTTTAAGTTTTAAAAGTAATAATAAAAGTTGCTAGACATATACATAAAGTTTGTACTTAAGTAAAGTACAAATACTTTGTTACAACTAGGAAATCACTGAAGGTAAACAAATATTTGTCTGTTTGAAACTCTCTGAGCAATTTAAAAGTGTTTGTGTTCGTTACAGGTTTTGCGGGGACTCCAGGATATCTGTCCCCAGAGGTGTTGAGAAAGGACCCGTACGGCAAGCCAGTGGACATCTGGGCATGTGGTCAGTGAGACACACTGTTCGACTCAGTAATATTCTTCTGAGTGTGATGCATCTGAGTGTGTTTATATTGTGTGTGTGTGTGTGTGTGTGTGTCTCAGGTGTGATCCTGTACATCTTGTTGGTGGGCTACCCTCCCTTCTGGGACGAGGACCAACACAAACTATATCAACAAATCAAGGCCGGTGCATATGACGTGAGTTGTAACTTCCCCTGTGTTTGATCACATGATCTGTACGTGGCCATGAGGAAGAATATGCCGGCATTGTTATTGGAAAGTTAAGAAAGAAAACAAGGTTTTTTTGCAACCAACTTTATAACTTTGATTCAACAACACATGAGAAACATTTGTTAAAGCCTGAATATGTGAGTCCATGTAAGGAGTTGTGTATTATTCCCACGGCAACGCAAACACACATAAACGCCAATTTGAATAGGACACATTTTTATTTGGGCACCTTGTAATTTCTCCATTAATTACAGTAAATATCAGAAATACAGTGAATTTTACAGGAAAATAAAGGCAATTTACAGTGTACGCCCGTACATTTTCAGTCTGGGGACACAAAGTTAGTCTGGAGCCCTGGATCTACAGGTTTAGTGTGCAGAATCTTTGGCAGGCACGTTCTTATCTGCGTCCAGCACTCCCAGAGTACTCCAGCATTGTTGTGTGGTCGTGTTCTTGACCACTTAGCAAATGCTCTTTAAAACTCCGTTATTAGGCGTAAAAGGAAGAAAGGAAAACTCCAAATAAAGGCTGGGCTCACACTGCCACCGCTGTACTATATACGCGCCCCGTGAGGATTTCTTGAGTTATGGGATCTATTATTAATATCGAAATATTGATCAGTGCAGCTTTAATGAGTGTGCTTCTGTTATGGAGCTCATATGCGCCGCTCATATTCCCTAACTGGGTGACAGAGTCTATTAGAAAAGCTCCACCTGTCATGGAACCTGAAATCTAATCCTGTTTTTAATAACTTCCACATGAATCATAAACCTCGGCTTGAGACGACGCATCGTTTTCAGCAAATAATCCGGAATGAAATGATAAGTTAAAATTGCTCTTTCTTGTTCTTGCACAGTTGTAATCTCCGACGCTGTAGACAATAAAAGTGAAACACTATTTATCAGATGTTGTCATCGTCCTCTGGGAGATAGGAATTTAATACCCGTACTAATTTCCATAATTGGAAGCAACCACATCTAATGAATGTGCATAATATGAACAGTGATATGAAGCGACTGTGACAAGCTCTTGTAATAATGTGCATTTCTTCAATATCATCTTTGTCGGACTCATACCTCGAGTAGATCCTCGTGTTTTTTTGTCACTAAATCGACACGCGTTTGAAGTTCACATCCGTCGACCAGAGGTGCTTTGACTTATAGTGTTTGTAGCTTGAATGAAGGTGAGAGAGTGACATTTCACTCACTCACCCTCCAGCTTTTGAATGAATGATTCAATATTTTCCCGCTTTATATACTGTATGTATATTATACATGTTGAATTTGCCCCATTCTGCATAATTCTGCTTCTGTGTTCTAAAGCTAAAGATAAATAAAGATAACACCAAAGTTAGCGCTGTCCTGGTTTCTGAGATAAATATAAAAGGCTCATTCTGGGGAAAACAACATATCCTACTATACAATATTATTACATGGTTTTATTTTTCAATTTATAAGAAATAAAAACTGTGCTCATAGTGCTCGTGTGAATAAGATGACTTGAATAACACGGCCTGACACACCAGCAGGATCAAGTGCTGGAGAGATCGATGACAAGCAAACTATTTACACTTACTGGTCCAACAGTAACAGGACCAGGTCGCCCTCGGTCGAGTATCTCTCAGTGTTCTCCCTCCTCCAGCCTCTTATTCTCCTTAACCCTCTTCAGTGTTTGTGTTTTGTGCTGCCTCTGCCGTGACATCCACTCCATCGATAGTGTGTAACTGTGTAACTGTCTCCTCTTTGGAGCAGCGGGGGAATGTTGTAGTTTCCTTTTTGTGGCACGGACGTGAAACCAGGCGTCATACAGAGCCAGTGCAGGTGTTGCAGACGTGCTCAGGCTTCGACAGAGGTGACATTCACCCTGTCGTGAGTTGATGGTGCATTAAAATAATCTTGGAGACATTAATCCATTATGTCAGAATATTATTTTTTTTCTTCTATTTCTATTTCTGTCAATCGTTGTTTTTTTTTTTTAATCAAAATGATAATATTATAATCAATCATACTACATTAAATAATTAGAAATTAGAAAAGTATCTGTGTAGTGTAGAGATGGTGTTAGTGTGGATGTTTTTATAATAAAAATAAAAACATGTTTTGCAAAACTGTTAATGAACAAAATTAAATATATGTTTATAAAAATGTAGATGTAGTGTTAAAATAAAACTCCTCTCTGTCGTTTAATCACAGATCTGTGATTAAACAACAGTCTTTTGAATCTTTATAAGAAGGTGTTTGAGCTCATTAAAATGTCTCTCCTTCTTCACATTCCTCCCTCTCTTTCAGTTTCCCTCTCCCGAGTGGGACACGGTGACGCCCGAGGCCAAGAATCTGATCAATCAGATGTTAACCATTAATCCTGCCAAGAGGATCACTGCCGACCAGGCCCTCAAGCACCCCTGGGTCTGCGTAAGTGTCACTCCTCATTGTCAAGTTTTACAGCATCTGAAATACTCTTTCAATTGTTTTACACCAGATTCAAACCAACCATGTCCATTTTTATGCACTTATATATGAACATGTTCAGAACAGCCTGGTTTTAAAATGAATCTCCAGCAAAACAGACATACCTGCATTATACTATACACAAGACTACGTTTTGTGTCTTTGTAATAAAACGCATTCATTTGTCCTGCACAGTTAGGTCATATAATCTAGTGGACATACCATATTTTACATTTTAACATATTTGCCAAACAAGCTGGTACATTTTTAATTATAATTTCATTGTCATTCCTTTTGCACAATTTTTCAAACATTTCATGAAATGATATAATCAGGTTTACACACAGATGCATGGACATCTCCTAGATAAGTAACAATCCAACAGGTTTATTTTATATCCTTGAGGTTTTTTATTTAGTTAAAACCTCAATCCACCATCCTCCACCTGACCTCCAAATGTTGTTGTGCAATATCAGTTGTATAATGACAATAAAGATGTTTTCCTTCCTTCGATCTCTCAGTTTGGCATGTTGGAGCATTGAGAGGCATTATTTCTTAATTAAAATACCTGTTGGAGCGATAATTCCGTTTTCCCACAACTTTTTTCTTTCCATCAAAGAACCTAATGTGACAAAAAGGATAACAAATGGCATTTGTTTTACTATTCTCTGTTAATTATTCAATCACATGCATATTTAATACATGTGTTCAGATCATGACACACATGCACACGACTGCCTCAGACTTCTAGCATTTGATGGAGACCTGGACTTTTGTATCGATCCGACTGACGCTGGAATCAATACTTGGATTCATTGATCATTTGGTGAAGCACAGCTATACACTGAGGGCAGGTGACCTCATTTAAAAATGTATTATTAGGACGACTGCTTGTTTGGAATCACTTACACAGGGTTAAAAGCAGTGGTTGCCGCGGTTGCAACGCTGTAGTTTGGTTTATCTGTGACGTTGTTTCCTCTGCACACAGCAACGCTCCACTGTGGCCTCCATGATGCACCGTCAAGAGACTGTGGAATGTCTCCGCAAGTTTAACGCCAGGAGGAAACTCAAGGTGAGTGGACACACACACACACACACACACACACACACACACATATACACACAACTTGTTTTTACATCTTAGTGAGGACACCTCAGAGACATCATGCATTCTCTAACCCCTCACAACCACAATTCAAATATTAGCCTTAAACTTAACCAGTTCCGCAGAAATTACGTTCTGCCTCATTAGGAGCAGGTTTTGGTCCCTATGAGGACTACTGGTCCTGATAGGGTCCTAAAGAAATAACAAATACACTCATTCATAATCCTTTTAATGTTTATAATATCATTTTTGTGTCTTTCCAGGGAGCCATCCTCACCACAATGCTGGTGTCCAGGAACTTTTCAGGTGAGCTTCAGCTTAATTCACGTACCAGTTCTCGTACTTCCAGGAAGTTATTAGGACCACATTGATAAAAAAAAATAAATTCCAAAACCTCGAGAAAGAAGTCGTGAAAATGAAGTTTTAATTTACATAGATTTACGAGAATAACGTTGTAATATTCTAGAAGAGGAGAGCAAGAAATCGCATCTTTTCCGCAGAAAGAACCAGGCGGACTTGGAGGAAATCGCTGCTTTTGTGGAGGGGGAAATAGCTGGAACCGGTCGACCGCAGGGTGATCGGTGGATGCATCAGCGGGCCATTCAGAGAAATACACAAAACCCCTCTGAATGGCCCGCTGATGCATCCACCGATCACCCTGCAGTGGACCAGTTCCAGCTATTCTCCAAGTCCGCCTGATACTTATGACAGTGTGATGCTGATGTGCCAAAAGATTAAGCATCTCCTTGTTTGTGAAACTTATTCTAAAGTACACATCCACGAAATGCTATTCTCTTAAATGTACGACTTTATTCTCTAGTCTGTGAATAATTTTTTTCTCAAAGTGGCCCTAGTGTTTGACTGAAGTTTAACAAATATAAGTAAATGTCCTTTTTCATGTGTGATTTCTCTGAGAAGCCAAATTAATCTCTGCTACTTTACTTCCTGTTTTGTTCTTCTTTGAAGTCAGAGTACACAATAGTATTGTTTGCTCTAGTTTTGATTCCACACTCCTCGCTGTAAGCAGAAACACGGCGTTCTTGTTTTGACCGAACACTCACTTTGTGGGCTGGACGTTGCTCTGGCCGGCTAATGCATTAATGCTGTTGGTCCTGTGTTTATATGCTTTCATGTAAGTAAAGCAGCATTCGTGGATGAGTGCTTTCTCCAGTCAAGACCAATAAACACTGAAGAATGTGGACAGGTCCAACCTCTCAATGGCTTTACATATCACTGTAGCCAGTGCATATCAAGTCATCTCCACGGGGATGAGATTCAGAGTAGTGTGATGGTGTCTGTTGCTTCACTTATTGGGTGACACTGGCTCTGCATGGCCTCTGAAGTTAACTTCAAGAAACATAAAGTATTCAGCTTTCAGTCAGGCTCTTGTCCCACCTGTGGTGCCACATTGAATCGCTCTCTGTCCAATAGTGGGACGGCAGCATACCAGCCCTGCTGCTACCACCAGCACAGCCGCAATGGCACAGGAAGGTACGTCTGTAAGAATGGGGTTGGAGTCGGACACGTAGCCTAAGCTGCTTGAACCCCTCCACCTGTTGCCTGCTGCCTGCACACTGATGACGGGTCATCGCATAAACACACAAACATGCAGATGGAGAGCACGAGTGAAGCACAGCTCCTGATGCTTCAGTGTCACCGCGCGTCCCGATGGTCAAAGATGTTCCTCCGTTATAGAAACACAGCTGCAACCAAAGCAAAGCAAATAAAAGTGTTTATTATTAGCACAACTGGCTGCATCGCTTTTCACCTGCAGCCTAAACATAGTCACATTTGTATAACACAAACACAAACGTACACTCCCTCCATTCCCAGGTCTTTTTACCCACTCTGAGCCGGTTTGTGTCAGAGCATGTCTCACATGCCCTGGATCGCATCGACGGCTCCCGGCTGATGCCCAGTTGATGCCTGCCTGTGTCCGCTGCATCCTCCCCTCTGCATGGCTCTGGCGCTAAAAGCCAGCCAAGCATGCGAATGAGCGTACAGTACTTTACAAGGACGCCGACCTGCATGGGAAGCCGGACATACAGAGTGCACAGTGTCCTTCTGTTACTTTGTTTTCTTTGTGTCCTCCCTCCCTCCTGCCTGCTCTTGTTATTTTTGTGTGAACAGACGAAGTAGCCGTGCACGTCAGATAACACGAAACACAGTCAGTCACATGACCGTGCGAGCCACTCGGACGCTTCGATCAGCGGCAAGTCGTGGATAATCCAAATAGTCGTGGATAATCCAGAACTCTTTTCACTTGGTGGACTGAGTGGGATTGAGTATTGTTTAATGAAGAGATGACAGACTAACTGTTAGAGACAGTGGATGCTGCATGCCGGACATGTTGATAAGCCAACGTTTGCTGCATGATTAACATGAACTAAGAGTTATTAACATGCAAATACTAAACCTCTTTATGTTTTCTTTTTTTTATCTGCCTCCTTCCTACATTACAAATGGAAGGTAAATGGAATCATTGAGACTGATTAAGACAATTATGTCTAAAATATACTGTATATATATAACTAATCCATGATGACAAAGAGAACATGTCTCCACTGACATTTTTGCTCTTTTATTAACAGTCAAAATCTGACATTGTTCATTTTTGCTTTATATATTAAGTTTTCAGACCACTTCAGAACTGTGTAGCTATGTAAATATCATCTACTACGATGAATAAGGTAAACGGATGATGGTGGCTCAGTGGTACAGTGAGTCGTCTTTCTTTTGGAATGTTGTGGGTTCCGACAGACAGACAGTCATACAGACAGAACTTTATTAGACGCGTCACAGCTGGCATTTACCAGTTTTAACATTGAAGTATTCCTGTAAAGGCCTGAATTTCACTTTGTCAGTTTTACTGTTACCGTTACATTTAAAATGAAAGGTGAAGAGGTCTGAAGACTTTTTAAAAGGACTGTGTTTTTTGGTGTCCATGCTTTTCTCCCGTTATTTCATCTTTCTCAAATGTCTTTTGTTTTCAGAGTAAATCACCTCCCATCGTTTGCTTTTGTTTGTCACACAGAATGATCTCCACCACGTTGCTGTACACTAACTACCTTTCCTCTCTTTCTCTTTCCTCCAGCGTGTAAAACCTTACTGAACAAAAAGTCGGACGGCGTGAAGGTAAGTGTTATTGACTCTCTGTCTCTGTCTTGTTCTCCTCCTGTCCTCTGTTGTCTCTCTTTATGTCCGTCACCCTGACTACTCTGTAACAACGTTTATCTTTGCTATGAAAAAGTATGAAGTTCCTTATGTGGAATAACCTTTGTGTTCTGGTGCTGAGTTTTTCTAAAATCTATATCATGTGATTACATTGTAGCTTAATCATGTTTATTTAACAGCCAAAGGTGCAGCACAGGTATGAATATTAGAGGTTCATGTAAATCAAAGTGACTTAATGAATAACAATAGACTTAAATTTGCTGTTTGTTTTTTTACCACCAGTTTTTATTTCGACTGCAGAGACCGTTTCGCCCCCGTGCTTACAGTATTTCCGACAGTCAGCGTCAGTGCATGCAGTGAAGCGCCATGATCAGCAAAGGGCCCAAATAACATTTAATTTGCATACATTAACTTAAACAATAGCTTCTCTCAGCCCTCCAACAAGACATGATTCAAACAAACCAAAACACTTCAGTTGTCCTTTAAAACCTAACTATTAAATGTTGTTTTTGCAGCTTCGGATTCTTTTATCTGAAGCTCTTCTAGTTTCCCTCTGTCTCATCTTTGTTCCTGTGCTGCTGTTTTGCTTTTGGTTTTTTTCTCCTCTCTATTTCTGGGTCAATCTGACAGCTTCACTTTTCTTACTACTTTGATTCGTTCCTTGTTTCCCGGTGACCCCTTATTCTTTTCCTCCTCCTCCTCCCCATTGCTGTCTGTCAGAAACGGAAGTCCAGCTCGAGTGTTTGTTTGATGGTGAGATCGGCTCTGTCGTTTTCCATTCATTTTTCATTATTTGTCTCTCTTCTCCTCCCCCGAGTCATTTCCCCGCCCTCCTGTTCTCCCCTCGTCATCTGCGTTTCATTTGCATTTTTTTCCCTCTCCGTGCAGAGATGCTTGAGGCGTCGTCTATGACAGTTTTCCGTCTTGTCCGCTTTTGTATCTCTGCTCCTGACATGAGTGCCACCAAAACCATTCAAAAATCCTAACACGCACACACACACACACACACTCATCCTCCTTTATCTGTGGACAACATCAGGCTTTATAGCGTACTTGCCAACATCACAACCATCACTTCAATAAACAGTCATATTCCCTTTTTTAAGGATATTTATTGAACTGTCATTATTTTCCATTGATTTTTTGGTTTTAACCCTTGATCTGTGCCACAGGTGCATCCATGGTAAATTGCCGTGGGAATAATACACAACTCCTTATATGGACATCCTAGGGGTGTGTGTGTTTATAGGTCACATATTCAGCCTTTAAAAGATGCTTGTTTTCTTGCATCTTCTTATGTGTTGTTGAGTCAAAGTTAGGATTCATTTGATATCGCATTTTTAGTCGTGATATAAAGTGGCAATAATTGTGCAGAAGTCACAAAATAGACCGTATTTCATTCTTTTTTGTTCATAAAACAGTGAACTTTGACGTATAAAATCAGCCAAAATGCTCTATGTTCAAAATTAAAATATGCAGAAACATTTTTATTTTTTAGTAACTCTAGTTTCTTTGCATTAGTTACACCATTCTTTAATCTGGCTAATTTTCCATCCCACTTAGAAGTTGGCAGACTTTTCTTTTAGTAACTAAAGATTTTCCAATTGAAAAAATAAAGCGCTCCAATAATGGAAACTGTTTGCATCAGTTGATCCTGAATGTGGACGGGGTGCCTCACAAAATTGGCCTGTCAAATAACAATGCTTTAAAAACACGAGATCCTACATTTCCCATAATGCAGCCAACACCATTGGTGTGTGGCCATGTAACGCCCAGCTCTACATGCTTCGTTTATTTTTGGGATTCAATTGCAAAGACTTGGACGGAGGAAACGGGCTGCAGCTCATGAGCCATGACACGTTGTTTATTTATATGGACAAGGAAACATTATCATTATCTCCATCGCTTGGATAATTACTTGAATGCACTGCAATGGTGACATGATGTTATGTAAACTAATATCAGATAGTTTCATTTAAGGAGATTCATTACCTTGTTTTTTTATCTGCCACAGTGATGCTAACATGGATTTTAGGGATCTTTGGGATCAAGGTCTTTGAGCAAAAGGAGGGAGATAGAATTCAGTGCTAACATTCATGCTTGCACACACTCTTTTATTTAAAAAACCTCAAGGCCTTTCACTGCATGCACAAACCTGGACTGCTGCATTTATTTATAACCTTGTAAAACTATTCCCTGGTTCTCCTGCACACACATATTGGCCAGAAATAGGTCGCGACTTGTTTTAGATGCATGATTTTTTTCCTTATATTAAAATATTTTCAGCGATTCCGTTCTAAAAGTGTGTCCGTTGTTTTAAAATGCATGTGCTGACTACGTGTTTTCTATCTCTTTTTTCTTCTTACGTTTGTAGTGCAGCGTCTGCAGAAGTTGTAGACATAAAAAAGTCGGGCATAAACCAGGACAAGCGTCTCAGGAGCATTTAATGCACAGGTTTATAATGGAGACAGAATCGACTCAGTTAAACACATTAGGAAGTCGTTTTGACTCACTCAAGTTGATGCAGCGGGACACTTGATCCGTTTCTACAAGTCCTTGGTGATCGAAAGAAGACTCGCGTGCAACAAATTATTTTGAAGACCTACAGAAGAACAGCTTCTCTTTTTAAATACACAGGGTAGATTCAGATTGTCCTGTGTGCACGTCGCGCTCCCACAGTATACAGCTTCAATTTGCGCTCACTTACATGCAATAAAATGTGTTTATTGGCTATTTAATGGCTCTGTTCCTGTTTAGTATCCAAGATTCCCATAGGTCTGATCATGGTGTAGACACAGTGGGAGCGGGAGCAGTCATTCTGTGTTGTGCTTCTTTGCCCCAGTCGCAGGGAAACAGCAGTAAAAACAGTGTAGTCAGCAGCAGCAGCACCAAAGACAGCAGCATGTCATCTACAGCACCAATGGTACTCCATCTCTATTTGGTTTCTCTCACATTTGCCTTTCATGGCATCATTTCATTGTTTCCTATTGATTTTTATTTATTTTTATTTATTTTTTTTAATGATTACTTCTGTCCACGCCTAATCTTTTTTTTTGGTCACCTTCACTAAAATCACCTCAGTAAAAGTCTCTCGCTCACGCTTCATCTTCTGCCTTCTCCGCCTCTGTCGTAAAACACAAATTGTGATGTTGGCGGTGGATTGGATGACTTTAAAATTAAACGTCTGTGTGTGTGTGTGTGTGTGTGTGTGTGTGTGTGTGTGTCCCTGGCGCGTGTTTTACCCAGACCTCTTGTGGATACACTCGTATATAAATGCACACACACGGCGCACGACACTGACAGGTGGACGAATGGCTTTCATTTTGCAGAGCAACAGCAGACTCTCCAATCAGCTCGTGCTCAGCCACGCTGTGGTGACTCCTTTGTGTTTTCAGCTGTATCACCAGCGTTGGTGCGTTGCTTTTGAACCACGGCAGGGTTATTGCAATTTCTTCGAAAGCATAGCTTGAAAACTCAAAGGTTGAACCTCCACTACGTGAAAAGATTCTTTACCACCTGAAACCAACAAAATCTCATATAATTATGACATAAGTTTTAATACGATCTACAAGCACGTATTCAGTTATTATTCAGCAGATGAATCAGTGCATCTCCTAATGAGAGTTACTTTTACAAATGCCTCCTCATCGTGTGAATTGTGAATGACGTGGACTTCTGGGTAAAACATGAGCTGGTGTGGACAGATGTTAGAGGATGCAGCCCCTGCTGTCATACATGTAATGGGATTCATACAATATGCAGCAGAGGTGGAGTGAAGCTTCCTTCAGCTCTGAAATTGCAATTTAGTGCATGAGTGAATCCCCCCGATCTTTGTGCCGAGCTTTATACGGCTACACACGTTTGGGCTAGAAGCCAAACTTGCAAAAACGGACGTGAATCATTCAGCAAAAACTGGTGAAGTCGTTTTCCACTCCTGTGTGTCATCACAGGGGCTGCATGTTCCTCTGAGGGCTATGTATTCACTGGATCGGGATCACGGGTGTGCGAGCGGGTGGTAGTTGGAGGATCCTGATTTGCTTGTTGCTGAGTGTTTTTATGTGGAAGGGTCAAGACTGAGGACGAGTCCAGTTTATGCCTGATGCTGCATTTACAGCACGTAGGAAGAAAAGTGACAGAAATCAGTCACGTCATGGTCGTAACTGGAGATCACAAAGGCTACAGTTTAATTGTCATGTCTTTAAAGTCTCATCTCTGCTTTCAGATACACCGTAGTAGTTGATATTTCTAATGGTGTCATGTGGTAATGCTCGTGTTTTATGTCTCTAAAACAGTAAATATTTAACTGTTATGTCACAGATGAAATAACAATGGAAGAAAATTTCAACTCTAGTCACGACTGAAATCTTTTTATCAACATCACTGATAACAAATGGGATTTTCTCACTGAGTAGTTTAGCATTTAAATGATAAAGTGACCTTTGAGAAACTTAAAACTGGTGCAGGACACAGGAAAACGTCAGAATCGGTGAAATTACGTTAGAGTGTACCGTGATTGTGTGAACTCGGGTGATAAGCTCTGCTTCCTGTCAGTAAACGTGTTGCTCTCTATCTCAAAGTGACAGCAGCTTATGAACTGCAGTAGCAACAACTCCCAAAACACAAAGAAATCTTAGCCTCAGTTTACAGCTTTATTTCTTCGCTGACACCTTTCAGGCTCTCGTCCCAATATAGCAAGTAATAAAATGGTAAAGTGAGCGCGTGGTGTTGTTTTAGGAGTGTTCGCTCCCCGAGTTCATTAATTCAACACCTTTTATTTACTTTTTGAGAATTTCCCAGTTGGACTTTGGATATTGACGGTAACTTTTAGGTGACATGAACGCTCCTCCTCAGTCATGACCCTGACAGGTGAATATTAGTCATGCTGTTTTCATTCATTCTGGAAACAATGGTGTAGAGAACAGAGTGGGGATCAGACCGACGCTGAGCTCTTTGACACATACAGTCGTCTTTAACCGCCATGAATGATCCACAGCCTCTGTAGCTCCTGTGCTTCTGTCTTTGGGTGTGCACTAGTGTCTCTGTTTGTCTTCATGGAATACGTTGATATTCCTTGGCATCTTCCCTCATGACCTCCTTCACCCATCCCATCCCTGCATGGTAAAGTGTGTCTACCTCCCCCCAGGAAGCCCAGACAACCGTTGTGCACAACCCAGCTGACGGCACCAAGGTAAGCAGCTCCTTCTGCTTCTGCCACCACAATAACAGCCTCTACTAACACGGGCAGGTAACTGGTGCAGTATTTTCTCTCGGTATTCTGAAACTGTGACCACAGCACCGGAATGGAGTGAGTGTAGCTGACGTGCTCACCAGTGTTCACCATTATGGTCTCACTGCAGACCAGAGGTTCACAACTGGGGGGGCCCGGCCCCCTAAGGGTGGCACCAAAGCTCTACAAAGGGTTTGATTGTTACATTTGTATTTGTAAAAAGAGATGACTTAGAATTCATTCTTTTTTGTGAAGATAAAAAACCTAATTGAAGTGTTACATTAAAGGTTGACTATATATATATATATATATATATATTTTATTTTTAAATTACAATTTAAATATATTTATATTTTTTTTTAAATCTCACAAAATAAGACGTGACACTCACCTTAAAGGTTAATATTAATCCTTTTAATTTTATTGCTATTGTTTTATTGTAATATTGTCGCAGTGAATTGCATGATTCACAATAAAATATATCTAAAATGCAAGATGTAGAGTGGAGGCGTTCTCAATGTATACAATCATAAAAATATGGGTTTCTCAAGAAAAAGGGAGGGAACTACAGCTGTAGACTTGTATCGTATAATGAAGAAATTACAATTTAAAAGGTAATTTATAGACACTAATTAGCCCACAAATGACATTTGGTAATTCAGAGCTCCTGCTGTTGCATTGTGGGTTAAACCACATATTTTTAATGAATGAATTTATTTATTCCAAAGTATCCAGTATACTCCAGGTGACAGTCCCAAGCCGGGATAAATTGGCGGGTTGGGTCCGGAAGGATCATCCACTGTGGCGATCTCTAGAGAGGAAAATAAACGTTTAATATTTTAACCACCTTTCACAATAAATTTCAACCCTGTTGCGTTAACATTTCTCTCACTCATAGGCGCCAAGATTTGATTGACAGATGAGGCAAATGAGTAGAGCAGTCCAGTAATGTGATGAGTCAGTCAATGACCTCCTGAGCTGAAGCAGACTCAGACTGATAGAACAGTCTTTGTGTGTCAATATTATGGTCTGGTGCTTCAGTCAGGATCCATTTACCATCAAAAGTGATATAAAAGAGAAAATCCTGCACCGTCATCACGCACATACACACACACACACTGTGTCTCCACAGACTACTGGTCAGTTTGCTCAGTTTTATTTACATATATTCATTTTGTCTGTACTAACAAATACTTTGCCACACTGAGGACGGTGTCATACACTGACACACTTGTGATAAAAACCGCTCACACACTCTGTTGCTTTGACACGTGTGGCTCACCGTGCTTCCCCTTCGCTGCTGTCCTGGCTGGTTTGTGCTCCTGGGAGGGAGTCCATCACCCGTCTGTCCATCTGTCCGTCCAGTTGTCTGTGTGTCCACAAGTGTGTGTCCACAAGTGCCCCGAAGTCTCCGAGTCCCGTCTCACTTTGAAATTCAAAATGATTTGTCTTACGATTTCTCTTCCTCCCTTTATCCATCCATCCATCCGTCTTTCTTTCTTTCTTTCTTTCTTTCCACCCACTCTTCTGTCCACCTGTGTCGCCCCCTTCTCTTTGACAGGGCTCGACAGAGAGCTGTAATAACGCAGAAGAGGAGGAGATGAAAGGTAGGAAAGGTACTTGTCCAACTTTCACCTTCTCTGCATGCTTTTATTGTTGTTCACTTTACGTCTGCAGATCTTTTCACTTTATATTTAAAGCAATGCACTTTCAGGTGAACTGGTGTCTGTGCCCTGCAGTGTTGTCATACTCTAGTCCAGGACCCTAACCTGGCTCAAAGATTGTTAAGTTAAACTATCTTTATGAGTTTGATTAAAAGCCTTTGCAAAGGAGTCGATGCACAAAGGCTAAATAGTAGTACTGAATATTCCCATCCTCTGACATATCATTTGGGGTTTGCCTCGAAGGTTTTAGAGAAGATGTATAAAACGGATGACATCATTAAAGGCGACCAAATGAAGTGGTCCTTTACTTGAATATAAATGAGTTTTCTGTGGATTTAAAAAGTGTTAGAACCCTTAAAATTGGACTCAAGCTTGACTCAGACTCAGGATTCGACCAGACTTTGGTGACTGGGACTCACACTTTATATATCTCTACATATGTATATATATATATGTATGTATATATATGTATATATGTATGTATATATGTATATATATATATGTGTATATATGTATATATATATATATATATATGTATATATATATATGTGTATGTATACATATATACATATATATGTATATAAAAATCTCTTTTCCAAGAGTGACCTGACCAAGAAGGCTCACAGATTACAACTGCACAAACAGACTTATACAACTCATAGCATCCAACCAATGTAAGACCGGATCAAGGACAAAACCAGGTGCAGTTTCTGAAATGATCTTGTAAAGGATTTAGAATCAGTCCCATGCACCGAGATAGTTTTCCTCTCGACCCCTCGATCGTACACAGACTGGTGACTGATGTCCACTAAGTGAAGCCGGTAGAAGTTTGTCTGTTAGTGTGTTAGTTTGTTCACCCGGCTCTTGAATTTTGTGGATCAGTTGGAGAAACTAAGCAGAATCTGATTGATATTGAACACGCTGCTCTTACAGTATTCAGATCTTGATTGTGGTGCTTGTAATGGTCACTGTTGAGACCAGCGTTCTCATTTCAGTTGTCGTGACTGAGAGTGTGTGCATGCAGGCCTTAATGCCGCACGCCTCTTGAGCCTTTAATTACCTGTCTGCAGCTCTAATGTTTTCAGGTGAATGAAGTAGGACAGATCTACCTGCAGCTTTCCACAGGAGAGTTAATCCAGGCACTTGAGCTGCTTTCTGTGGGTTTACCAGCACTTAGTCTCAGAGTGGATTGTTACTGACACGCAATCAAGAGGTTGTTCTCACTTCTGTTTCTCTCCGAGCGCACGAATGTTTCAGGTGATCTGGAGAAACGTTCCATGAATGTAATGTTCCTCTCGTCTTCGAACACTGCAGGACTGCATCAGCTGTAATACGAAGCGAGGTTGTCACATGATCTGAGTCAGTCACATGCTAACATTTTAAGATGACGTTGTTCAGCCTTTCATCAAACATATTAAGTTAGAAAGTGAGAAGAACCAGGAGTTGGTAAAAGATAAAAACAACTGTATGTGAATGATGAGAGCAGCAACATCATTTCTACACTGAATACTAACTGAGAAAACACTGAGCTGCCAAATGACCAACATTAAAATACTGTGGTAGGCAAATATATTCATAGTTCATAAGATAATGCAAGCCTGCACTAAAACTGGCACTTACTCATCCTCCCAATATTCAGCTACTGTAAGGTGCAGCTGTGCTCTCTCTCTCTCTTCACGCTGACCTAAAACGAGGCACAAACGTCACATTTATTCAGCGCTTAGTGGCCATAAAAGTGTGCTGTTGCAGGAGTGTTTGGTTTTATCAGTGGAACGGCCCTTTTTATGGTGCACATTGTTTTCAAACTAAGTACGTGTGGAGAGACAGAACCTTGATGCGTGTGTTGGGAGATTTAAATGATAATTCTGGCCTTTATTAAGTAAATGTGTCAAGTCATGTGATTTGCTGCTTCCCCTTGTTTTTATGCGATGTCAGTGTGGTGCCCAGCGTTAGACTCAGGGAACCATTTTCCCAATTTCTTCACATTTAAACATTCATTAAATCTGGATCTGGATTTTATGGATCAATTAACTTGTGGTTTCTCCACCATGTACGGACATCCTCTCATACTATGAGTGTGTGTGAGTCTGCTGTGTTAAGTCGGTGCAGCACTGCCTTAGCTTTGCAGCCACCTGTGAGTCAGTGGCAGTAAACTCTGCTCTCTGTGACCACATCTTTCCTTTCATTCCCAATAACCGACATCATGCATCAAATCTGCCCTACAAGCAAAATGACATACAGATAGTAAATTGTCCACAAACATCCCTCCTCTGCTGCCATCTACTGGTGCTCAATTGTTACTGCAAGACGACTCCACTGTCCTATCATCACTTTTTGTGGGACAATTAACGGCAAATGCCAAGTGAACACTTGTAAATACAGCGTATCTGCTGCTGTTGCCCCACAGTCCCAGTAGCTCAGAGATCCATCCTGAACCACAGTCCAATCTGCCCCCCCCCAACTCTAGATTTCCTGAGAGTTTAGAGCAATTAGGTCGACTTTAGGTGGATTTAAATGTGACTAAGAAACAGCAGGTTTGTTTTCGAGATGATACTGCTTATTATTTCCTCATTTGAGCCGGAGACATTAATGGGTTCACTGGTTGTACCACGAGGAGTGGAGCGTGGTGTGTTTAGTACGGGCTGTCTTCAAATGTCACTGTCGTTATTACCGCAGGCGAAGCACATTCGATGAACTTATTTTAAATGTCAGGGCTTTGGAGCCTCGTCAGGCAGTGAGTCAGAGACAAGTATGAGAGGCGATACTTGCATGTTCACACTCCAAATTTAGAAATCATCCTTAACCTCGCCTGGTTGTCCCCCCATTCTCCCCCCCACCCCCCCCTCCACCTTTTCCTTTCTGTCTCGCCATTTCCAGCTCGTAAACAGGAGATAATAAAGATGACAGAGCAGCTGATTGAAGCCATCAACAATGGGGATTTCGAAGCGTACACGTAAGTGTGCACATGCAGGTTCCTCATGTTTAGAAACGCAGAGAACTTCTCTTTCCTGTCTGTATTATTTCACCATATCCAAATTGTAAGGTTTAGCATCTCACCTGCCCTGCAGCATCTACTGAGGCCGCTCACTGGCAGCTTCAATTCACATTCAATAAGTGTGTTTTCCTCCAACAGGAGAATCTGTGACCCTGGGCTCACTTCTTTTGAGCCAGAAGCTCTTGGGAACCTGGTGGAGGGCATGGACTTCCACAAGTTCTACTTTGACAATTGTAAGCATCACTTCTGTCTCAGTTTTGGGACATTTTTGTCTGCCATTGTCTTTGAATCCATAGAAGCACCTCACTCTTGTATAGAGATGCACCTAACAGTTTAACAGTTTGTCAATCTGTTGATTGTTTGGTCGACATAGTAATCATTTAAAAACAACAACCCAAAAGAATGATGTGTGATAATTAGTGACATCTAATGGTGAGGCTGCAGATAGAAACACTTCCCAAGTGTGTCAGGTGGCCCAACTATGGTGGCCTTTGGTTCTGTCCCTAGTTTAGTTGAGACTTTCTGTGAATGCAGAAATGGAACATGATAGCAAGTGAGTGTCATTACATCATCGAGAAGGATCTGCTCTCCACACTTTAAAATCATACGTGTGCACAAATGATAGTGGATACTTTTTCCCCCGCAACGAGGAAACACAATATTGTCCATGTAAATGGAGAAATTACTTAGTAGAATTTGAAGCACCCTGCACGTTGGAACAGTCCTCTGGCAAAGACAAACCATTCTAGAAATGTAGCCGTTAGAAGATCCTTCCATGACGTTTAAGACACTCAAATTCACTATTCTTGGACGTCCCACTCTCTGCTATTTTCATCTTAGTTGTTTTCTACATAGGATTGCTGTGGACAGAGTCGCACAGCTTTAAAAACATGTCGGTGCAAGACGTACGCCTCCGTAGCCTTAAGTGGTTTTATTGGAAGCTTTTTATGTTTCAAGTGAGAATACACAGTTAGTGGGACCTTTGACAAAGTCTTCTGCCCATGTCCATCCCTACAGTGCTGAGTAAAAACAGCAAGCCAGTGCACACCACCATCCTCAACCCCCACGTCCACCTGATCGGCGAGGACGCCGCCTGCATCGCCTACATCCGCCTGACACAGTACATGGACGGCCAGGGCCGGCCGCGCTCCTGCCAGTCAGAGGAGACGCGCGTGTGGCATCGCCGCGAAGCCAAGTGGCTCAACGTACACTTTCACTGCTCAGGAGCACCAGCGGCGCCGCTGCAGTGAACTGCCCCCTCCCCCCAGGCTCAGGTGAGGTGACAATACACAACTGTTTGACTGTAGTTCTGGTGGAACAATGAAATACACTCAGAATATTGTAGGCAGTAAAGGTTTATTGTTGGTCTCCTCTTCATTGGGTTCATCTCTTTTCATGATAAGTGTGTGCTTTAAGACAGAGACAACACAAATGAGTTTTATTGGAATCTGGCACAAAGAAAACATTTCTACCAGGTGGCACAGTTCACATTCCATGTCATTTGGCAGACACTTGTATTCAAAGTGACTTCCAATATGTGCATTTAAACATGTGGCTACAAAGATGAGGTTGAAGTAAGTAAGTGCTATAAAGTGCGATGTAAGGGAGAAGGGATAGTGTCAAGGGGGCAGGAGCTGGGGTTGAGAAACAAGAGTGGATGTCATCTACTTAATTTAAAATGGAATTGGTAGAAGGGAGGGGGTGGGGGGCGTCAAGGAGGTTTTTGCCTGCAGAGATAGAGGCAGTGAAGGTGGAGAGAAGAGAGTGATAGGAAAGCAGGTCCTGGGGGTGTTTAGATGTCCTCCATGTCCTTTCTGCTGCCCGAATCGTGGCTCTCTCTGCACACACTGAGTCAGACAACCACGGGGCTGAGGAGGAGTCACGAACCCGGCGTGAAGTAAGAGGACAGCAGGAGTCAAGAGTACTCTACTCTGGGAGGTGTCTGTGGCAGAGTTGGGATGCATGAGGGAGAAGGAGTCAGTGAGTGCAGTATCTGATGAGATCATCAGAGTGGGAGAGAGTATGCAGAAACAATCAATCAGAGACATGAAGAGGAGTTACCGTGAGTTGTTGGTGGAGCAGCGTCTGCCAGCCCTGTGAGTCGGTGGAGATTTCTCAGACTGGATGTTGAAGTCGCCAAGAAGAACAAGTGGTGGGCCATTTCCGGGGATGTGTGAATGGTTCCGCGCGCCCGCTGCGCCTCCCGGCCAGACTCCGGACTAGACTCCTGCGTCTTTGTCTTCCGGAGTCTTCGTCCGACGAGGCTGCCGCTGAGGCTGCCGCTTCACTGACCATGCTGCTTTTTAACTACACCTCATCAGGGCCTGCTTGGTTACAGCTGGGTTGGCCACGCCCCTGGAGCCAATCAAACTTCACACCTGGTGATGGTCAGGGCTTATTGCCAACTAGGTCAAAACCACACCTACTTCCTCTACCTCCTTACACACACTACATCTACAACAGCCTTGTTCTGACCGGGTCACAAAGGCACAAGTGCTGACCACTACACCAACCGTGTGGTCCTGGTAAAAGAAATACATAGTGTGCATCATGACAGAGCCTCGTTCAAACACAAACAACACAGAAAGCTTGGATGTCCTCCATTGCTGCTCTTAATGTAACGTTTGCTTTCTTCTTCTTCGTTTCATTTATTGCTACACTGTCACGCCGATATCAAGTAATGCTATTTACGTTGTTGATGCGTACACATTCTGCAGTGGACACACACACACACACCTGATCACAGTTTACCATTAGAAAACATACAGCGGGTAGTTAAACTAAACTGCACAGTGACTGGATGTGTGTCCCGTGTTTGACGGCTTTGTCGAGTGTCTCTGATAAGCTGTTGTTACTATGTTCTACGTAGGGTTGGCTTTTTAATTCTCCTCTGTGCTCAACTCACTGCCACAACCTCTTGATATGAACCAGTGCATCCACTCTTCCAAATATTTAAGTGTTTTTTACTGACACATGGGGACAGAAAGTGGCTGTGACATATTCAACAAATGTTGACACACTTTTCTCTGTCTGTTTTGCTGTGAATCACGTGCAGCTAGTGGAGATAAACATGCTGACGACATAGCAGAGCGGCCGTTCGAATCAGTTAACACGGGTGCTTACATCAAAGAAAGATGACTTGAGCTACTGACAAAGCATTGTAAAATACAACTCTTCGACTGATCTATTTTGCAGAAAAAGGCCAAATAGTTGGATTTCCCTAAACTGCTGAATGGATGAATGTTGATTTAAAGTACTAATCCCTTACAGTCACAGTTCACACACTAACCACTTCATTCTTTCTCCTTCAGCTTTGCCTGAACTGAAGCTGTCTGGAGCGTTTATTCTCCGAGGTTGGATTGGTACCTGGATCCTGGCCCGGGAAGAGGCTGCTTGGCTTGGAACGCTGTATAAAAAAAAACACACGAGAGGAAAAATATATTACAATTTAAACAAAGAAATAAATAAATGCAACACCAAAATATGATGAATAAAAGTATATATCAAAATGCTTGACTGTGTGACTGGCAAACACCAACCCAGTCCAACTCAAGCTAGATGAGGACGGAGCGCGGCTGACGTCGGCTCCCTCTTGCAGGTGGTGCATGTTTCTGGTGGCAACACGGGGTCGGTCCTGGTGCTGTCCTGGTCCTTTTCTCCCATGGCCTTCACCCCCTCCTTAGTTCTGTCTGCTGTCTGGAAAAGTATTACAATATTTCATAAAGTTAGAGAAATAGACTTAGCAACAAGGAAAAACAAGTTCTCGTCACACACGTTGTTTGGAAACAGAAGGCGGGTGGGTGTAAAAATCTCTAATGTTTTGTTGAGCAGCAGAATGTCCACTTTAATACAAGTATTGTTTGTTTTCACGCGTACGTGTCGGTGGGGGTTTAAGACAAAGGGAGTAGCTGATTATGTACTTAATATTAAACTTTAACATCCATTTCAAGTGTCATTTTTGAGCAACTGTACTCACATTTTCAGACAATGTCATGCGTTACTGAAGGGACCTTTATTTTTTATTTTTTGGACTTTTTCTATTGTGTTATTAAGCTGTTTTGATTTTTATCACCTGAATTATGTATTTTTAAGTATTTTGTGTTAAAAAAAATCATTTACTATCAACACAGGGATTTTTATTTAACAGATTTGTGTACAAGTAGATATTTATATTGGAGAAAAGTGTGATTTACTTTCAGGTGGGGGGGTGTCCAAGCATGAGTGTGGGGGTGTTTTGGTTGTTTTGTTTGTTTTTTTTTGGGTTTAAGGTCCAGAGGTGTAAATACACACCATGCACGCACACAAACACACAAACCCACGTGGGTTGAGCTTTAGGGTTAGGATCGAGCTTCATCCAGGGCAGCTCATCCTGAAGTTGCAGAAGTTCTCCATCACTCAAACCTGCAGTGTTTGGAGTCTTCACTAGGTGGCGTCATCAGTCAAAGCCTAAAGCTCCCCACGTTTTTTGAACTACCTAAACATAGAGGCTCAGACACGCCCTCTTCTTTTCTATGTGTTTCAGTGTATTTTTGGTGTGAAGCATGATTTCTTTGATCTAATGGCCTGTACTGTTTCTGCACATACACGTGAGACTCGATGCTGTCGTCTTTGCTCTTCTGAGGGAACGAACCTTTCTGCAACTTCAGGGTTACGCTCGCCAGAAAACTTGCCCTCCTCCCTACCTCTGTCCCTCTTTACTTCCATCATTCCTGACACGTTCACTGACCAGGCTACATTGTTGTCTTAGTACCATAGCTCCCATGTCGTGTGGTGATAATGATAATGACGATAATAATGATGATGTCACCCTAATGCCTGTCTCTTGTCCTGAAAATCTGTATATTGTCCGTCTTGGCTTGCTGTACTTCTGTGTGAGGTCCTGGCTCTGTACAAAAAAGCATGTTCTAAATGGAATGCAGCCGAGGGATTGGGCTAAGAACAGGGAGAGAGCTGTGTCGACTAGTGGGCTGATGATGGCAGTCAATGGATTTGGTCCCTCTTGTCACTGTTTCTGTTGTAAATGCTGTAGCCGTTAGTGTTTTGATGTTGACATTTTTAGTACTTGTTACAGCAAGAACTATAAAAATTGAAGCGTTGAACTGATATTGCCACACACTTTCTTTCTTCCCTCCCTCACTGTGCCACTTGTCCCCTCACGCACAAATTAATACTCACTGAATGCTGAAACTTTGGGGCAAAGACACAAGACTTGTGTGGCTTACTATGTTGGAATTCACATCCTTGTATAAAGAAGCACATGAGATCAAAGATTCTTTCTCTGAGGAGGACAAAAAACACATCTTTGTATCTATTAGTGGTTTAACTTTGCAGCACAGTTTTTTTTTTAACGTTTGGAGTGTGTGACTTTGTCCCGTCTCTGCTCGGCTGCTCCATAGTAACTCGTGTACTTGGTAGCACTGATGCTTCAGATCATGACATAGCATTTGTTTGTGTCCTGATGCAGTCCAGCAGATTCTTTTTAAAAAAAAACATTAAAAACAAATGATGTTGTGAACCGTGTGCACACTGTCCTACTGTATCGGCCGCCTGCGCTTCTGTCTCAGTGCTGTGACACATCCGACATGCCATGAAACCCTTTTTCTTTTCCTTTTTGACAGCGTTTGTAAAAGCAGTACTGAAACTATGTGGTGTTTTTTTATGGCTCTCAGTAGTTCTGTTTGTTCTCTGTCGACGATGCGGTTCTTTTATTGTGAGCGTGTTTGTGACGTCACAAAGTCATAGGTTTCTTTCAATTCAAGAGTGACATGAAGGTAAACTCAACGAGTCATCGCAAGGGAAGGGAAACCAGCTGTAGAGTCAAGTTTGCCAAAGTTTTTGGACGAAGATACAGTTTTAATTACATCAAAATCACAACGAGGCTGCTTAAAAAGAAGATTAAACCTAATATAATGACAAAGTGGAACCACTAAAGTCTGTTTTCACCTCTACAGAAGTATCTACTGGACCTCATTTATAAAAACCTTGAAATATTAGTGACATTACAGTAATTTAAATTGGAGATTAAAGCTGTAGCTTTAAAGGAAACACAAAAGCTGATTATTTTACAGAAGCATATCTGTGGTCAAATGTGTGCTTTTGAGTGTGTGTGGATTCCAAATGTTAAATCTCCAGTAGAATAAATGAAGAGCAAAGTTCTTGTCAACAGTTTATAAAAAAACAGCCTCGCCATTACAGGAAACAAATCCAAACCTTAATTTTTTTCCGCCTCATTAAAAGTTTGTTTCAAACACGCAAATGTTTGCCAAACCAAAATGAACTGCATCGTTCAGATACTTTGGCAAACGTCTACCACATGTTCGGAGAAAACGGGACGCGACTGAAGGGCGGGGACCAAAAGGATTTTTAACAACGCTCAAAACTAATGTTGAAAAAGGGAAAAATCAAAACCACAATCTTGAACAGCAACACTATATATGCAGTTTTACAAGTGGAGGAAATATGCATGTCTACTTTCTGGTCATTTTTCACTGTTTACTTGATAAAGAAATGGAAATCTATGTTACTTGCATCCTCAAGGTTATAAAAATGGGTCTGTCTGAGATGTTGAAATTAAAGTGATGTTATCTTCCATGAAAATGCATTAAAAGGTTAGAAAAGCCTTAGCTTGTAACCCGAACCCTTTGTAAGTAGATTTATAGCATTGTAACCTTATACTGACGGGGCTACATGTGTCTTTACTCTGAGTTTCGATTGGATGCTGGATTTTTTTGCATGACCAAACCGTTAATAAAAATCATACATTTAAAACTATTCAGTGTTTGTTTGTTCTTCATAATTCTGTTTGTTGGAATATAAGAGTATTTAACATAGCCCGGAAGTGCCAATTAACGTTGTGTTTTTGTGTGTATCTGCGTCTATGAAGCCCTAAAAGTCCATAACAATCAGGTCAGCCACTGCTGAGAGCGCAGGAATGCACTTCTGTTGACTAATAACGTCACTGGCGAATTTCACCACTCCTAAACAGCAGCGCCTGCTAGTCCTGGCACTAGAGTCTGGGCACATCCGGCGACGTACTTTCAACCATAGAAGAAGAACTACTCTCGTTGTACAACCCATAGACATATATATGTAGACGCCTCGGTCCGTTGCTGCGGTACGTCAGCGCGTCCGCCATATTGGATGTGGCAGATCTTCCCCGTTAACTAATAAAAGGAAATGGACTTTACTTCATAAAGCGCCTTTCTACAAAGTGCTTTAGTTAATGCCTATAGCTATACTATAGCTGGGAAACAAATAGGCACCGAAAACAACTATGTAACTTTTAAAGTGATGATTATAAATGTTTACTCCTTATGTTTAGGATATAAGTAAGCACCAAACCGACGTATGTATTTTTATAATGCTGAGTGTTTACAGCTAGTAATGTGTGTAACACTGTTACTGTGTTGATAAATATTGAAATATTCATATTTAACATTTAATCTGTATCTATAATAACCAGATCCTGAAATGTAGATGTGACATGAGGGTTTTCTGAATAAAGAGCACTAACATTTAACAGATTTTGATTCATCGTTTTTGTATTCACAATATAGCGGACGCGCTGACGTAGCGCAGCAACGGACCAACCTGCTCAATGAGGCGTCTACTATAAATGTCTGTGGTTTCATTGTTTTCCTGAGCTCTACGAAGCGGAAATGCACTTCCGTTGACTAATAATGTCACTGGCGAATTTCACCACTCCTCTAAACAGCAGCGGCTCCGAGTCCGGGCACATCCGGTGACGTACTTTCAACCATAGAAGAAGAACTACTCTCATTGTACAACCGATACGCTCAGCAGTTACAACAATATAACAATTATTTTACAATTGTTACAAACTGTAAAACGGTCTTTGTGTGCTTGTTTTGTCGTTTAGCATTAGCGATAGCCGGCTACAGGCTAAGCTACACGCTACAGGCTAAGCTACACGCTCATTTGCATGTATTTGCGTTTATCATCTCGTTAACCACAACGATATTCAAGCTACAGGCGTGGTTCACTTGTCACAGTATCTTCTGACTCTGGGTCAGACTCCGGATCAAATACGAGGGATTACTGCGAGCGGTCGTGACAACAGCATTACTCAATGTTTTGATAATTGCTAGCGGTGCATCCGCCTTTCCAGAGGGGGAGCTGCGAGTCTGAGAGCTGACGTGCAAATTACGTCACTTCCAGGTAACTGGCCAATCATAAGACAGTCCGTGTCCCGCGTGTGTGATTTTGGTCTGAAACAGCGCGGCTGACGACAGCGTCAGTGATGAGACATTTACATCGGCTCGTTTGCAGTGTCTCTAGCAGGTTATTGACCATAAAAACGACATGTTTGTAAGTACACCTCCATATCTCACATATAAGTGAGATAGGACCATGCTATGTCCTCTTTAATTAAAAAAAATAAATTGCATTACAATTATTTGTGTTCTTTCGTTTGTTGCAAGTTTTATTAAGATATGTCACTTCTGAAAACACTATTTTGCCCGAGGAATGTAGTACTCGCATCACAGCCCAAACAAATCAGAAGTCAGAAATGACTTTTTTACAAATCACTACATCTTTAAATACATATACACATTTAAACTGTTTTAGTGCTTTGTTATTCCTCACCTGCATGTTTACTATTTAACTATCACTTAATTACATCAAGTGCAAATGATGGGATTTTAAAACAACGTCGCAGTAATTTGCAGTAACTCAGAGTCTAATCAGCCGCAGTAAGTGAAAACACCTGTATGGGTGAATCGTGGAGGAGCAGGAAACTTCAGCAACATTCAAATCCTTTAAAGCAAAGAAACGTGTTCAAGTTCTAAAGCAGTTTATCTACAGATATAATGTTTGGGTTTAAAAAGTCTCAAACTAAAATGTAAAGACTTTCATCTTTTGTTGCATTTTTATAGGAAAAGTCCACCAATCTCAAGCGATACATTTAATGAACACGTCTTGTAGCAGTGTGAATGTATGAGACATAAAGATGTCTTCTAAAGTATTTTATGCTCCTAAAGTCAGATAAACTTTTTTTTTAAAGACATGAGATAAAGTGAACTTACCAGAGATCTGTCACCAGCTCCTCATCTCTGTGTGCGGTCGTCCATGACCTGTGGACGGGTTGCATTGTGGGTAATGTAGGTCAAACTTGCAAAGAAGAAAGATGGACAACATAGGAAAGAAGACAGAGATCTGCTTCTGCAGCACTATGGTTTGTTTTTTTTTGGGGGGGGGGGTTTAAACACCGGTCATCTGTCAAAGTTGGATTATTATTATTTTTTTAAATAGATTACTCATGAGTTAACTTTCTTTTCATTTACAGGGATCATAATATTATGTAACACCTAACAAAATGTTTAACATTGTTTACATAACAAATACTGAATTAAAAGAAAACTGTTCCTGCAATTAACAAAGTATTATCGAACAGGTTATTCTGTGATAATTGTTACTGAGGAGTAAAATATGCACACACAAAAAACCCTCCGATAGTGAGGAACAATAAAAGCAGCATAATTAAGTTGTTATAACCAAGAGCTGTGCTTCTGTGCAGCATCTGAGTAAATGTACTACTCACTGCTGCACAGCACAAATTTCCTAATTTAAAAACAAAAACAAAAATCAGAAATCAGAAAAACTTAATGAAGGCGGGATTAGCAGCAGATTTTTCACCTAACAATGTCTGTGCTGCTGAAAATAGATTATATTGTATAATATATTATACAATGAACATTCTATATTGTTTCAACAGAACAGGGAAAAAAAATGACCTTTTCTTTCTCTATTTAATTTGCACTTTTGGTTACTATGTTGTGGTTCCTTGCGTTCTTGGACAAAACATGGACATTCAGGTCTGTACACGAGGGCTTCGCACAAAAGACAAAGCAGAAAAGAAAACATCACATGCTTGTCGTCTTGAGTTTTTCTTTTAATGACATCAAATGGGTTCATGTAAAAGTTGAAAAGGAGGGAAAACACTGGGTCACATCCTCATCATCATCATCAGCAGTGTCATGTCCTATATGCACTGGGGTGACCGAGTCCCAGGTCACATCCACTCCAGTCAGATTTAAAAAAACCACAACAGTACCTTACTGAGCCTCTTCTGTGATGGTGTGATGCGACTGTGCTTTTATTTTTAATTTCAGACCAAGACAAGAAGCGACAGATGAGATAGTTTCCTGCGATTCCTGTGATCAATAATCTTCTGCATGATGATATATAATTCAAGCTACGGAAATTGTTTACTGACACCAACTCTCATACAAAAAAATCTTCATCACAGATCACACCTCCACTCTTTTGATTGGCAGGCGACAGACGGCCAATCAAACCACTGTAATGGCTTCCAGTCCCGAGTCCTTTTGGCATCCTGGTGAGCAAAATCCCCACTGAACACATTCCTGTGATTTGATTGGACAAAGGAAGAAGGGGTGATTGGCTGAATGATTGCTCCATGCAAATAGTTTCTTCAGTCTGATAGTGTAGCAGTAAAGTTGAGAGTGAAATGTTTGTGCGGTCATGCTTTGAAAATGGTTTGTAGGAGAACGACTAAACGATGATTCTACTTGCGCTGCCTGTTTAAGTTCATGGCGTCAGGCAGAGGGAGGTCTGGCAGACGTTGAAGATCCACAAAAAGGTCCAACATGGAGTCGTCAGTCTGCTTTGAGATTGCCCTTTTGGCTGTTGAGTGAACATTGGCACTTCAATCTTACTCCACAGAGACTTAGTGCATCATCAGGAGTCCAACACAATGAAGGACACATGGCAGTGCAATCTGCCACAGCAGTCTTTATAGAAAAAACAAGGTCAATGCAACACTTTCTAATATTTTTCTGTTTCCTTGATTCAAGGAAGAAAAACAAAACAGAGCAAGAAGACACTTTTCTTTACTGGTGTGTCCAGGGTTTAAAAAAAAATTAAAATAAGAAAGAATGAAACTAGGGTCTACAATCTTTTCTCACTGCAGAGTCTCAGCAGAAACAATTCTACTAGAGTTCAGACACACAGCTCCAAGGCCACCTGTCTCTCTGAGTCCCGGGCAAGCAGAGAGGAGTGGAGAGAGAGCGAGAGGAAGAAGGAAAAGACAGAAAAGACGACAGGTTAGAAAAGTAAAGTTCTGAAGGAAATCAGAAAAACAAAGGCAGACAAAATGTGAACAACGGGACTGTCAGTGATGTACAGGAGGAGACAGCAGCCAGCCTGGGTCTACATGCATCGTCAAGGGGGGAAAAAGGCAGGAAGGATATCAGCACTACATCAAAGCCATGCAGCAACTATAAGCAGCCTGAACAACAGGTTTTCTTTAACCAGTGAGACACTGAGCGTTCATCTTTACAACGGAGGAGCAGGGACACAGTGAACTCCTGTTGCCGGCAGAGTTTTTGGGAAGTGAAATGTTGATTCCCTCCCCAGAGCAACATGGTAAAATGCCCATATGTCATGCAGACCAGGAACCCATCCCATCCCATCCCATCAGGCTCTGTGAACAGGCGTTTGGCACCACGGGGACAGTGGGGGCGACGGACAGCACAGTGGGGAAGGGAGGGGCTTTGGGGTAACAGCTTAGACGAAGCAGGGGAAGCAAGTGCGCAGCAGGATGGGCGACATCTGTTACACCATGTTTTAGTTTCCCCAAGCACCCCACCCCCCCGACCACCCACCACCACCCCTTACTCCTCCCACTCGAGCAGCGCTCACTCACCACGCGCTCACAGCATGGTACCAGAGAGGGGAAAGGGTTTAGCAGCTTTGCTGCGGCTCCCCGCTCCGGCTTTTAGACTTTCTGCCCTCCACATCTGTAGGACAAAGGCAATGTTTATGTCACATATGTAGACAGCAACCAGTTTACTGTACACCTGCGTGCACTGTAGATCCCTGTGGATCGAGATAAATACAATAACGCAACTTCAAAAAAACACCAACTACAGAGAGAGAGAAAAAAAAAGAAATAAATTAAGAATCTAGATGCAAAGGGATCCACTAGTATCGGCACATGGTAATGCAGTGCTTGTCTTTGATTATAACTTAAGTATTATTCAAACAATCTGTACAAGATCTTGTCGGTCTAAACAAAATAGTAATCGGTCAGTGATTCAGTGATGTGTAAATAAACGTTTCCAAACAGCACAATAAAAATGGCGTTCTCTTCATTCGCCAAACAATCTGACCGATGCAAACTTTTCTCAAACTTCCTGTGGCAAATCTTTCAAATCATAAAATAATCCCTCTCATCATGCTCCATTACCTTTACGGTCAACTTGCCGCTAAACCATCTAATCCCCCTTCCTGCCAGATTGTTCTTTGAATGAAGCGGCGCCATTTTGTCACCAGTCCCAGAAAACTGGGTCACACACCTCCCGTCACCCCCCAGATACTCAAAAAAAAATAAAACAATACAGAGCAGGTGTAAAATGTACAAAAGTAACCATGTTACACGTGTCAAAAGAAACACAAAGAGGATTAACAAACACATTTTGATCACAAGGGATCAAAATCTGAGTGTGAGGTTGAAACAGAACAAAGCCATGCAGTAACGTAACAGAGTTAAAAAGACACACTCCCACCAAATGACGTGATAAACAGGTGAATGTATTATCTGGCAAACGTAACGACTATGAAGGTCCAGTGTGTAACGTTGAATATGCTTTGGTTTTTGTAGCTTTAGAAGAAGTCGTTAATACGCCCAAACGTTAGTGAAGTGAAAGCTTATGAAGCAAAGGAAGATAAAAACAACATCCTCTCTGGTGCGTTAAGGCCACCGTAGTTACTTTTTACACACTGGACCGTTAATTTAAATAACAGCTATTGTGAGATCTGTCCCACAATGCTCTGGTCCTCATCAGGGATGATGCCTGACATTAAGATTGTTTTGTTGTAGTGCTTGTTAAGACTGAATCCCCAACATTTCTGCTCATGTATAATAAGGTCTGGGTCGTTCTTTCCACGTCCAACAGAGAGACGCTTTTGTCCTAAAACGAGAGTCCAGTCAGTCCAGCGTTCCACGTACTCAACCACATTTGTTTGTCCTTGTATTCTTTAGGTGCCGAGTGTACATGTGTGGGTACGAGTGGACCTACGTCTTCTTCGTTGTCTCGTTCCACCAACTTGACTAGTACGTACGACCCGTGCAGACTCAAACTGGACGTGTGCTCACATTTGTCCACATCCACTAAATCTACGTCCCGCTAGCAGTTAACTGTGGACACGCAGATGTGGAAGAAGTTATGACCCAGGCCTGAATAAGCAGAGACACTGAGAGACACTTAACTGTGACCTGCACTCTACAGCTACAGTATATAACTATAGCAAGGCCACAGAGTTAATGAGGACACAATAACATGGTAACGGCTGTTGGATAGAGGAACATTCAAAGCCCGACTTTAAAGAACAGAATGGGATAGAAAACAGAGGTCAAAACAGGAGGCAATAAAATAAAATTTAAAAAAATAACAACAACAACAAACCACCAGTCAGCACCATGGAAAACAAGAAACCAAAACACCACACACACACACAGAGAGACAGTGCTCTGATAAATACATGCAGAGGTCGAGGATTGAGCAGTTATCCATCCGTTCTTTCTTTAAAGTCAGGTGTTGTGTGTCAGTGAGTGAACCAGAACCTCGTCATCACTCACACACACCCGTACTCATACCACAGAGACTGGTTGTCCTCTGGGTTCAATGACTGGTCTGAATTACTCGCACCACTGGGGTCCACGCTCTTGTTATAATCTTCCAAACCGGCAGGGCCGGATCTCACTTGGCCGTTTGACTGGCAGTGAGGGTTCTGGTTTTGGGTGGGCGCGTGGTGCTGGGCAGGTGGAGCCGGCGGAGGTTTATTTGCAACGGGCGGCCCACTGATATTACTGACGAGGGAGGGGTTTATAGACAGGAAGGGGAGGTTACTGTCCGTTGACTCGCTAAAAATGGAGTCCATGAACACGGACTCTACAGTGAAGGAGGGGCCGAGGAAAGACTCGAGGGTGGAGAGGTCGGGGTCCTCCAGGCTATGACAAGGTAAGCTAACTGATTTGGCCATGGTGGAGGTGGTGATGAGGGCACCTTTAGGGTTGGAGCTTTTGGGGCGGTACTCACTGGGTGTAGGCTGGGAGCGTACAGCAGCCTTGGTGGAAGCGACGGGGGGAGAAGCGTCGACCGACACCGGCTGCCGGATGTCCTTGGAAAGCAGGTCGTGGATGCTGGTTCGCCGCGTGGTGCCTTCGGCCGTGGAGATGACGCTGCTGGCCCGAGGCAGCGTGGAGGACGCCGAGTCCAGGCGCTCGGAGACGGACGTGGCTTTGCCCTGCGAGGACAGGCTGGAGCGGATCGGGACAGAGCCTCTAACGCGGGTGCTCTCCGCCTTCCGCAGGGTCGGGCGCCCCGGCTGTCCCGAGGATCTCGGTGGACGGTCGGAGGTGAGCGGCGCCGCTCTCCCGCTGGATGAGCGCAGTATACCTCGGCTCTTTGTGCGTTCCTTCTGCACGTGCTCAGAAGAAGTGGGGAGGCGAGGAGAGTCGACAGTGAGGTTCTCCTGACTGCCAGACTGAAGAGGACAGAACAAACACCATCAAAACCTTCATATAGATTCATTTTACCGTAAATCACCACATGCTGATTACATCAAATACTGCTGAATTGGTTATCGGATTCATATAAAGTAAACTGATTATCCGTTGCTGTTCCTCTTTTATTTTTTAATAGATTTTTCTTTTTTCTTTTTTTTTTAAATGGCTGCTATTTTAACCTGCAAAAGTTGTGTTTTTGGAGTCTAGGGCAAATTAAGATCATTGCTTTCTTTCTGCGTCAATGACTTCCACTCTTCTTCAAGAAAGATTCTCACTGTCACAAGCCATTTGGGTTTTCTGTGGTTTACTGGTAAATTTGAGTTTTTAGCTCAGTCTAGAAACGTGTCTGTGTCAGAAGCCTTACCTCAGCAGGATCAATACCCTCATCCAGGAACTGTTGCAGAGAAAGCACCTCATTGCCCGGAGACGCCGTCTTCCTGACCTGGCTCTGGCCGGGGCTGCTCACGGAGGCCGAAGGGTCGTGCGACCTGCGCAGCTGCAGCGGGCTCTGGTGAGAGGAGCGTGAGGAGGTGGGCTGCTGGACTGGACTGCTGCCGCTGCTGGACCACACCTCCTGGTCCAAACTCAGGCTGAACTCTCCGCTGCTCTCACTGTGAGGTCTGCTGAGGCTGCCGTTCAACGTGCCTGTGGGAACCGGACAGAGAGTAAAGTATTACAATATAGTAGTAATAGTAATGAGTTCAAATATTCTATCAAATATTCAAATTATTGTTCAGATTTAGTAAATACAGATGATGAAGTCTCACATTTTTACAACATGAATCATTATTTTTAGGTTTCTTTCAGTGAACTCGTCGATTTACACGTGTTTATTTTTAAAAAAGGGAAGCAAACGAGGACAAAAAGAGTGGTTAGTTGATAAGGAAAGAAGGGTGGAGGGGGTTAAGGGAAGGAGGTGCGTACCTTTGCCCTCCAGAGGAGAGGTGAGGTGGGAGTTATTGTTACTATTACTACTGGTGGTCCTGTTGCTATGGAGACTGGAGGGTCTGGTGGCTGGGTAAGGGACAAGAGGGAAAACACACGCACACACACATAAACACACAGTTAGGATATGAACACATATATATGTACACACAAACACACACACACACATACATGTACCCTCAACAACATGTACTAAGACAAAGAGCGACACGTTGCCACGCGCAGCGGTTTGAGCGAGTGTTTCCTGCTGGGCCAGCAGATGGCACATGCCAGGCACAGTGACAGGAAGACGGGCTCAGTGCCAGCTCCATCCACAATATGTCCAGTTAGTAAACAACAGCTACTGATGCAGAGGGCAGAAAAAAAGGCACAAGGAGGTGAATAAGACGACTGGAAACAAGAGGACGTCAATTATGGCAAATTGAATTAGGCTTACTGTCATTACCAAATTAATCGTCAACTAATTTTATTGGTTTGAATGTTTTTTTGGTAGTTTTTTATACGATTTTATAACTTAAAAGTGAATATATTGCCTCACGTAACAAGAAAATCATTATGATTTAAGAATGTTGCTTTGAAGGCAAAATAAGACGTTTGAAAACATCATCACTTTGCGGTTTGAAACGCGCCGGTCAACCTTTTTCAACCTTTTCTGATATTATATTAGGGATGAGACGATACGATGCTCAATAACACTGGATCAGATATCGGACAGATAAGAATGTTTCGTGATAAAAAAATGTGTAGCGATTGGAGAGGAAACTGGATGACTTGTACAACACCAATAACAGAGACAGTGAGAAGGAAAAGAAAGGAAAGGAAATGAAGTGGTGACAGTGTGACCTTGTTCTTTCCTGTGTTCAAGGAGGAAACCAGAGACCGTGAAATAATTCCACACAGGTTCTTGTGACAAGGGTGGCACCAAATTAGAATTTAAAGTAGCTCTATTCACTGTGCATCTGTGGCAACAATTTTATTTTACGACTAGGAAACCAGCCCAGTGTTTGTGGCCCAGAGTAGAGTCGAGTGCCAGTCACTTACTACAGATGCTACAGGGAACTCTGCACCTAATGTTCAGCTCTGCAGGGGAAAGATACAGAGCCACAGCACTGCTGTACATGGGCAGGCCTGACAACACACACACACACACAGATGCAAACTGTACATCACACCACTAATTCATGCACAATACAAAACAAGCAAAGTAGAATCTTCTTAATGCTATAAGAGACGGATAAATTACAACATAGCAGCTACAAGTTACTTTAAAAATCCATGGGCACTTGAACCTACCATTACTGACTGTGCATATAATGGCTGATGCACTGTGAGTCATGTCCGGTGTGTGAGAGAGGGTAGACGGCCGTTTCCTTCAGCCATTACAGAGATGTACAGGAAACTGGGTGTGTAGCGGTGGTGTATTGATTGTCTGAGTGCATTCTGGGAAATCAGCTGCTAAATAGAACTCAGGTGGAGCACTAATGCTCAGCCAATGTCCTGGGGAACCAGTTTAATGAGCTATAGGTTATGTCTCACTGTCAGACAGTGGGCCGTGAAGGTACTGCAGGTCGGCTGCACGTTCATAAAATAGACAAATAGAAAAGAGTTTAAATAATGTTTTGTCATTTAGCTTCAAATGCTTATATTTAAAAAAAGATGTTTATGAATTTTGACTTTCTTGTGGAAAGATTTGGACCATTTATGGATCATTTACAAAGTGTCTTAACCTCGCTAGTTCTAAACAACTTTAAAGCAAGTAATTTAAGCTTATACTTTTATTTAAAGAATAATCAACTTAACACATTTTGCACTATAGTTTTGCAGAGGCTGATTCAACGTTTTCTGGAAGCTTTTCCATCTCTTCTCATCCCTTGTTTGAAAGACCTTCATATTCTAGATTTAAAAAAAAAACAACAAACAAAAAAACGCAGTTAAAATGTCAAATCTTACCTTGACACTTGGGTTCCTCAGAGGAGCCGGCAACATCCTCACAGGAGACGTTATCTGTTGAGACACAGAAAAAGGCCGATGCTAAAAATCTGCTTTCAATCACACAGAAACTTCCCTTCACAAACAAAAAGCCCTCTGACCTTTAACGTGTAGCCGGTGCTTTGCCCTGCTGTGCCCAGCAGAGGGCAGCGTGAGAGCAGCACAGTCGATGGCGTTGGTGGAGAAGGCGAGCTCCTTCATGCGCCGACCGCCACGCCTGCCGCTGCCAGTCATTCCAGCGTCTCCGCCTTCAGCGCCGTCTAGATTCTCAGTGCTGCCCGCCCACTGTGAGCCCGGAGCAGCAGCCACTGCCATGGTCTGCAGCAGGTCATTCATGGCTGCGGTCACAGAAAGGGTCACGAGGACGGGAACATTCAACATCTCATCTCAAGTCATGACGTAGATTTTGCGAGCATATTATTTTAAAGAAATCCATACATATCAGATAATGAAAGCATTTTTCCTTCACCACAGAGGAATTGTGACTTGGGGAAGAAAAATGGCTCAAACTAAATCTACTGTTTAGTCCTGCTAAGACTTATATAGCATCAGTATAGATCCAATACTGGTCAAAATCACAGACCCAGATATCAATTAAAGAAACTTCAAATTTGATACGGAGAATCACTTTTGACTTATGTGACATCAATGACATGCAACCAGAAAGTGAGGGATGCAGTCATCATGTGAGTAAAAAAAAAAGGCAAAACAGACATGAGTAATTTATAAAAACAAGAATGTATCAGAGTGACTCATATGAGTATTGGTAGATACTCATGGCTGTGATATCAGTATCAAAAACCTTGAAATGGTACCGAGCCATCCCTACTTGCAGGATGCTGAAGTTGCTAAAGTCTAAAGGACGACTAGCATAAGAGTGAATCATGAATACAATTCTATGACGATGAAAATTTGATTTCTGATCTCACAGTGCATGCAGGCACACAGAATTATTCAAACAAATTAGTGCATAAACGTGGCAGTCGCATAGTTTTCTTCTTTCATTCAGCCAGTTTTTTTTTTGTATTTAAAAGCTGTTTTCCCCTTTATGCACTTTGCTTATCGAGCTGGACGTGGCACTCTGAGGGCATGCAGCAGCAGCAGGAGAGTTCACAAAAAGATCAGAGCAAGTCAGTGTCAGCAGAATGAGATCTATAATGAAGCAGTGAACACAGAGAGAGAGAGAAGAAGAGGAAGAGTAAAGGCCTTTATGATGTGAGCGGCGGTGATACGACGGCTGATTTTGAAGAGTCATGCTGTAATAAGAGATGGACGCAAACCCAGCAAAGGCGCATGAAAACTCACACACACACACACACACACACACACACACACACACACACACACACACACACACACACACACACACACACACACACACACACACACACACACACACACACACACACACACACACACACACAAGCACCCATAAACAGCCTTTCATTCAGTATATTTAAATAAAAACAAACAAAACAAAGACAGTACATGACAAAGCTGCCCGCTGCACAGTGATTCACACAATCACTAAACTACAAATTAAACAATGAGACTCAGAACTAAGGAAAAGGAAAAGTAATACTGTAAGACAGTGAAAGACAGAATTTCCCTTATGTCATAGCAGCATTTTTTTTTTTTTTCCCTATCTCATAAGTGAAGTTTGTGTTGTACATTCATCAGTTTGCGGGGAGAATAAAGTGAGAGTTCTGAATGCTGTTGAAAGCTAAACACACTACAGGACAAAGAGGAGGCGGCAGACACGGGGAGGAGGAGGAGGAGGAGGAGACGGAGAGGTTGAGGCATCTAGGAAGAAAAAAAAAAGGGGATAGTCACTGATGTCACTGAACACATCATAGGGGTGTGATGACTATACAGAAAATGTTGGTAAATCTTTGGAAGATATCTCTTCAGGGTACAATTATGATAGAACCTTGAATATTAAATGGAAATGAATCCAAATGAAGTACTGTGTTAGACGCTGTCACTGCCACACCCCCACCACCGCTGACACCCTGAAATCAGTGACTCTCCCTTCTTTGTTTCTCCTTGCATGACGATGACGGAGAGAGGAGGCGGGGGGGGGGAAGGAGACTAGCACGGCGGCTAACGGAGGTCTTACACATGGAGCGCCGGTAGATGGCTTTGGCCTTGTCTTTGTCCTTGGATCTGTTCCTCATGAAAGGCAACCTTTTTATAGCTGTCGGAGCGCAGCCAGAGGAGACGGAGAGGAGCAGACAGACAGAGACAGAGAGAGATGGAGAGACAGCACAGTCCAGGAGGAGGTGGAGGAAAAAAAAAAAAGAGGAAAAAAAGGAGGGCAGAACAGAAGGATGTGGTTAACGTTATGACAAAGAGAGTCAGGGGAGAGATGCAGAGAGTGAGCGGAGCGCCTGGACACTCAACCGGACATCAGAGAACAATCTAACAGACACCACGACCTCTGGACTTAGTGAATCACCTCCTTAAAAGTCCATTGGAGTTTAAAAAAAATAACTTAGTTCAGACCACTCCCACTTTAACACACTGAGGTGGTTTAAATTCTTGTGGTGCATTGTACGCTGACATCCATACAAATCTGTATGTTACAGTGAAAAACAGCTATAAAACCACACATCTTACACAACAGGGACGTTAATGAGGCTGAAACATCTACAAACTCTTCGAGCTAATGTGTTTTGTAAAGCTTGTACTCAGAGGGTTACACACACTTAGTTGCTTTGTAAGCTGTTAGACGCCGTCACTGTAATACTGAGAATTAAATAATTAAAAATGTAGTTCTTTTCCGACACTCTTTCTCACCCGACTTATTGAAAACCTGAATATTATTCTTTAAAAGGGCAGACTTTTTAACAAAAACACATTATGCAAACAAATACATTGAAACATTACACACACACACACACACACACACAGTGTCATGTAAATGTCCATGAGCATTGTACTTTACATAACAACTGATCTGAAAGCAAAACACAACACAAGTGTCGACACATCACTACACCTAGATGAGACACAGTAGTAGAGGAGCATTAAAGGGTGCAAAACTGCAGTGATTCCCAAATTACAATAGCAAGTGCTCACTTTTGTAGTCACTGCATGCACTAACCTGTGCAACAGTGAAGGCACTTCCTCCAGCATAGAATGATTACAGTTTAATCTTAATGTCTTTGGTGCAGTTGTTGTAAAGTGCATCGAAATACTCTCTCTTATGCTATATGTTCTAGCTTATTACACCCAAATCTACTTGTTCTAGTCCAGCTACACAAAATACAATATGACAGACCTAAATGATCCCACAATGCATTGCACCATTTAATAGGTATGATGCTACGTTAGAGGGCGTCTCTTTCTCATTTGCGGGTGAACTGCACAGATCAGCACGTTGACACGTCTGTAACGGAGCGATAACGAACTGAAGCGGATTCAAAACACACAGCACCTGTGTGATTAAAGCGGCCTCTTACATAGGTTTATAGAAATCAAGCGCTCCATCGGTTTCTTGTCCTTTTTTTTGGAGCCGCTGTGTGGAGTCAACCGCGTGCTGCTGCTGCACAGTTCAACCCAGGACTCTCTAGGACAGCTGAGTGACACAGACAATGGACTCACGAAAACATGCTCTGAGAGACGTGACAGTCGGGTCACAAACCCCGCCCACCCTCCCCATCCGCAGCATACCATTGGTGGAACCCTGCTCTGGGGCATGGGAGTGCTGCCCTCTCCTCCCTTTGCAGAGAGAGAAGCAAAGGAGCGGTTAAAGGAGGAGAGAACCATTCACACAGACACTCGCACACACATTGAGCAGCAGTGTGTATTCTGACTTTGTTGGGACAATAGTTGTGATATCTCTCATTTGTATAGAGTATGTACTGAGGTGCATGTATGTATAGTGTTTTTTGGGCATGTGCTGAACAACAAATCTCGTATTATTTAGTGCACAGACAATCAAGCTTTCCTTTGAATTGACAGGATGTGTTTCCTTGGTACTCACTGCTGCTCTTCCTCTGTGTGAGCGTGTCGTCCAGAGAGTTGGAGCCGGAGCCGATAGACGAGCTGTCCTGGCTGTCCGGAGGGAAGCTCAGGAAAGCGTCGCTGTACTCGGAGCGGGACGGCGTCAGCGTGAGGGAGCGCATCCTTTCGCGGCTCTTCGGATTGATCAGCTTCTTCACCTGCAGCTTGATCCAGTTCCCACGCCTTTGTTAATGAAGATGGAAGAAAAGGAGAGAGTGGGAAAAGTAACGCATGATTCAATCCAGAAGAAGGCAGCGATGAAAAGAATTACAGATGCCACCACTAAAGTGTGACAACCAGGAAAAAAAACATCAAATGTAGGCTGATTGTTTCCTGTGTGTTACACTTTATTCAGCCTCTTAATGTTGGTGATGTTGCGGTGCACAGATGTGTAAAGCTCTGCAGACTACACATGTTTAATGCATCACTTCCTGTTTTACCACCTCAAATACAAGAGTCAGCCAGTAAGCATGATTTCTTTCATTATTGTACATTAATGTGAATTATTCAAGCCCCTTTTCCACTCGTGAAATTATCGGTTAATATTGGTTATTTGTCTGCAGTAAGAATGAAAATGTTCAATAACAATCTCTGCAGCAGTGATGTAAACATGACAACATGACATTTCATCTTCTACTGCTTTAGTTAGGCTCAGTGTCACTTGTTAGTTGCAGAGTCTGCACTTTTTCCCAGTGCATTATAACGTGCACAGTTCAGACGGCAAACTAAAAACATCCTTCAGTTGGGAGTCGCTCTTCCCGTTTCAGTTGTGTCGGCTCTTCACTGAGTGTTTGAAGTTTAACACGACAAAGGAAAAAAAAGGGAAACAGCTGCTAAATGACCAGATGATTCAACTCTGATTGAGGTCACTTACACAAAATCAGTACGCACTTTTTTGGTCGTTCACTCATCATGGAGTAGCTGTTTTACCTGCGTGGAGGTGAGGGGTCGTAGAACTTGTACTGGTCCATGATCTTCTCCTCAAGTTTTTCCTTCTGTCTCCTCAGCTCATTCAGTTTGTCACTAAAACAGAGAAAGAGACATTCATTCATTCATTCATTCATTCATTCATTCATCTATTGTTTTGAGGTCTGTTGTCCATTTTAAACAAAAACATATCATCGGGGGTTTACATGTATTGTCTTTGCTCAACGTGGAAGAGGTCCTTGCTCTCCATGGTCTGCTCCAGCAGCGTGCGATTCTGCAGCATCAGAGTCTGGATCTGATCCAACAGGTGACGATTCTCCTCCTCCAGGTTTCCTTTCAGCTGACTCAACAACTAACACACACACAGGGATAAATTAGTGAGATGATACAACACCTGGACAGAAGTGAAGAGAAGAGAAGAGAAGAGAAGACTGATCTCTCCTCACTTCACACTGGTTGGTGAGCTTGGTGGAGGTGATGTCTAGCTGCTGGTACTGTTCCTTCAGTTTGGAGAACTCGGCCTCCAGCTTGGTCTGCTCCAGCTTGGCGCTGTTTAACAGGCTCTTTGTGTTCTTATGGTCCGACTGGAGATTCTCATTGTCCTTCACCAGCTGACGATAAGTAGAGTTCAGTCTAAGGACAGAGCAGAGTGACTCCTCAATATACACAGACGTTATCTTCCACTGCGCACCAAAATGTATCCAGGTTCTATTTAGATACGATTATAATTTTATATTGACATTAACACACAACGCAAACAAATGGCTGCTTCCTGCATTAGTCATTATCTCGTCTTATCTGTATTTGCTAAGGATGGGACACATGTGATTTTATTGTTCATTATAATACAAAGCACTCACATTAAGTTAATTGTGGTGCATTCCCATTAGAGGGGAGGTAGTTGTGATGGGAGAACAATGACTCACATTTCCCACAAATGACTAGCTCACCAACATACAGTCCTGGTGATTCATTTTTCAGTCATTACAGGTCTTTATGATTTATAATTATTTCACTTTCACAAAAACGTATCCTACCGCTTTTGGTTATCACAAGAATAAATGTTCACATTGTTCAAAATCAAACCTGTGATTGTATTATTATTATTATTGTATACAGTAAATAATTTCTACCTGAAGAGTTTAAACCACTGTCCCACATCTCTGGTGTAACTGTGCTAAAAGGTTAACATGTTATCTATAGTGAACAGGTTTAGATATTACAATGAACTGGTCACTGCAGGTCGGTCTGACCTGTCGTTTTCCTCTTTGAGCAGTTTGTATTGGTCAGCTGTGGCTCTGTGTTCCTGGTTGTCCTGTGCTATTCTCTCCTGCTGCTCCTTCAGGTTTTTCTCCAGCTCCTCCAGCTCGCCCTTCCTCTGCAGCAACTGCTTGTATCTGGGTTTCATGGAAACACATACACATTACAAACTGTTCTGCTACTCTACCAGATGTAGTTTCATTATCCAAGGCCACCCCCATCCTTGAGGACCCCGTCTCACTTGTCCTCCAGGTCCCTGTGCTGCTGCTCCAGGCTCTTGTGGGAACTCTTCAGCCCCCTGTTTTTTCCTATCAGGGCTTCGTAATCCACCGCCTGCATCTCGTGCAGCGCAGCAAGCTTCTCGTGGTCTCGGAGGAGCAGCTCGTAGGTGGCCCTCACGTCCTCCTTCTCCTTCAGCGCTCCGTCGCGCTCGCCTTCCACGCTGCTCTGCTGAGTCTGCAGCTGTGCATTGTGGGCCATGAGGGCCGCACTCTGCGAGCTCAGGGTAGAGTTCTCCACCTGAAGGAGGAGAGAGAGGGGGGGGGCGGGGTTTAATTAAAGACATGTGGAAAGGAAGAGGAAAAATAAGAGAAGATGACAGAGGAAAGACATGAGTGAGATGATAATATAATACAAGGTAAGAAGTAAAGAATAGAGTTGACATTTTGTCACTTTCTAATTGAAAGTACTATTTTCTTCTGTGGGGAGTTCAGTATTTGGCTCCTGTTGGTGTCAGTGAGTAGAGTTTTTTGCTATTCCAGTCTACAGGGGGCGCTGTGTCTCTATTCTTCCCTTCCTCTTTGCCGTAATCTCCATTTACAACAGAACAGCAGGATATTTTTTTCTTTTCATATTTCCTTTGTGGTCACAGCGGTTTCCTGGTTTCAAATCCCTCTCCAGTCATCATCTAGTGTGTGTTTGCAAACTCTGACACACACACACACACACAGGGGCAGGTGGTGACACCCCTTTCTGTGCACATTGACAAACACCTCTTTTACACACACACACACACACACACACCTGCCTTACATATGCTCTCACACGTCTCACACCATGAGACCTACTAAGACCCGAGATGACAGCCAGAGCCGGGTGCACGGTCAGTGTAAATCCTGTTGCTCCATAAGAAGGGTTTGAATTGCTTCCAAACAGGAAGCATAAATCCTCAACAGGGATCTCAGCAACCTGACACGACAACTGCACCAACACAGCAATGTAGAGAAAAGCCTGGACGACCCTACTATGATCATAGTTTTATGACATATGCATCATCACTGCTCCTGTTTATAGTGAATATACATATGAAAAAGGGTTGGACGTTATTTAATTTGAATTATTATTTAATTAATAATTTAATCATTTAAATTGAGTTATTTAATTTCATTGTCACTGTTTTTCATAGTTTTGCATCAGGGCTGAACAATTTAGTGTTTTCAAATAGAAATCGCAATTTTAAATAACACAATTATGACATTGCAGAGGTTGTCATTTAGGATCAATGGTTTATACTGTATTTTTGTTGGTCTCAGTGATGGTAAACCATATAGTTCAGTATTTCTTGCATTAGAATATGGAGTAGTTAACTCAATTGTTTAAAATCTATGACAACGTGAGTGTTAACTCATTATATTATCGCAAAATCAAATCGCAGTTGTGACATCTATCAGAAAAAAACACAATTAAATATCTTTCCTGAATCGTTAAGCCATAGTTTAGGTCTCAACTCTGACCGCCAGTGGTTTCACACATTCAGTTTTATCCTTGTAGCTTTTCCTCTCTATCTAATAGATTCCTCTGTTGTCCGACTGTTGTGTGAGTTTTGAAGGATGTGCGTGAGGTTTTACCTGCAGCTTGGCGTTCTGTGTCTGCAGTGTTGTGTTGTTCTCCTGTAAAGACGCCGTCTGTCTCTGCACAGCCACAATCTGAGCCTGCAGATTGGAGCTTTGAGTTTCCAGTTGTTTGAGTTGGCTCCTCAGGGCGGCCTTCTCGGCCTGCAGTGTGGCATTCTGGGTAAAACACACACACGTAATATGATATTAGATGTGGGAAAATACAAGATTTGTGTGCGTCTGCTGTGCGTTTACTTACATTCCTCTCCACCTCAATGAGCCTGTCTTTGACTTTCAGCAGCTCCCTGGTGGCTTCATGGCTCTCCTTCTCCCATTTACTGACACACTGAGAGTCCTCCCCTCCTCTAGGGGGCGAGCTCAGCACCATCCTCTCCTCCTCCTCCCTCTGACGCAGTGCTTCGTAGTTTTTCTTCACCTTGGAGGAGAAAAATAAGTACAAAAGCCTTCAGTGCATTACAAATAACATTTCTGATATAAACTCACATCAGTCACATCAGAAAAGATCTATTACAGTTTCACTGCTGCATTTCAGAGTTCCTCCACAGATGCCTCGACATTTAAAGTGACTTCAAAACCTGAGCATCTCTTCAGTGTGAGCAGACATCCTCCTCTCTTCCACTCCTCCTCTCCCAGACTCCTGACGCCTCATGAATAGATAAACTGGCTGATAAGAGTTGGAAGAGTGGAGGAATAAATAATGCATCTGCCTCGGGAAGCCCTCAGTGCTTTAGACTGCAGACTTTTTTTTTTTTAACTTTGTGGATTGTGTTTTTATGCTGGGTCTCCTGTACAGTGGTGGTGCTGCAGGTTTCACTGCAGGTATGTGGTTGATTATTATTATTATTATTATTGTTATTATAATGGATTTCTGTGTGTGTTACCAATGGATATACAGTAGTCTTCTGGTTTGCACGCGGAGTCTAACTAGGAAGTTACAATTTATTAAATGGCCACCAGGGGGCAAAAAAAAAATCCATATAGTATATGGGAAAATGAACCCTTGTCTCTAACCTCCTTTATTATATCAGTAAACATTTCTCTGAGAAACTTATGGTCTCAAAATAAAGCATAGTGGACACCAGTGTGATCGGAGTTTGTTCTTCGACCAGAAGATTGCGTCCTCTTTTTATATTTGGTCAAAGGTGTGGTGCTTCCAATGGTTGTAGGGTGTAATCAGGATGTACGCTGCCTCTCACCTAAATCAGCTGGTACTGACTCGGATTAGAAGGGCATACAGTTTGTATAACTTACCGTCTTTAGTTCTTGCCGAAGTTGCTGGTTGAGGTTTGAGGACTCCTGCAGTCTGGCCTCTAGAGCAGCAATCTTCTCCTCTTTGATCTCCAAAGATGATTTCAGTGTCGACTCTAGTTTGGTTTCCAGGAGCTTGAACCTAAGAATAAAGCCTTGGTTAGTGGATGCTTGGAGTCCAAAATGTGAAAACACAGGTGCCATCAACACACTTTTACAGATTTTAAACCAAAGAGGATCAGGCTCTGGTCTAAGTTTGAACCCCCGGGTTGAAACAATGCCAGAAAATTCAACTTAGGGACATGTGTGAGCGTTAGTGAGCCGTTACCTGTCGTCGGAGTTCTCGTCATGTAGCAGCCTTTCCTTGTTCAGTCCGATCTTCTCCAACTGATGGGTCAGTTTGTCCAGATCATTATTCATCTGCTGAGTCCGCAGCTTCTCACTCACAAGCTCCTAAATGCAGCACAAACAGAGGAGTATGAATACAACGCAGAAAATCAGGATATTTTAAAACAAGAGCTCGGTGTACCTCTCTGAGAGTGATGAGGGTCTTCTTATCGATGGAGGCCAGTTTGACCAGCTCCTTGTTCTCTCGCTCCAGGTCTTTGACTCTCGTGCACGAGTCCCTGAAGAAGATCATCTCCTTGCCCATAGTTCGATTCTCTTTCTCCAAACTGGTGATGCGCTGGTTGTTGTCCTCCAGCGTGGAGTCACGGATCTCGGCCTGGTGCCTCAGCCGTTTGTTTTCCTTCTCCAGGAGCTTCTTGTCTTTCTCCAGCAGGGAGCTTTCCTGCTCCAGAGTCTTGTTCTGGGGAATAACGGCACATAGTGCAGAGCAGATGGATACAACGTCATTTGATGGGATTATGCCTAGTCTAAATGCCTGATAAATACTTGTTTGGCTAAAAATTGACACAGATTAGTGCAGGGCCAAAATTAATCTGGGATAATCCAAATCTGCTGGGGCAACATGCTGTAACTTTATTGCTGCACAGGCATCAATTAACTTCTCAATTATTTATTTATTTACTTCACAGACAAAGTTCTTGGTCTCTACCAAACATTTTCTTCCCCCTACCTCCTGCTCCAGCTGCTCCAGGCGTTTGCTGGAGATCTTCAGCTCCTCCAGGTTGCGTTGGAGTGCTTGATTCTCAGTCTCCACCTCTTGAAGCTCCACCTCCAGCTGCTGAATTTTCTTGCTGCTGTTCTCTAAAGCCTTCTGCAGCCGTTGGTTCTCTGTATCTAGGCCCTGGTAACTCACCTGGGAGAGAGAGATTGGGATATTATAAGCATCAATGAACTAGTTGTCTCACTCCCTGATGTGACTGCACGGCCGCTTTTCCACTGGTCAAAGAGAATTCTACTAACACATTTGGCTTTTTCCTTACAAGGACAATGAGTATGACTGGCATTCACGCTTAGGCCAAATGACTCTGCACAAGACACAAGACACGTGACTCAACACACTGAATTCTCCTTTATTTTGGCAAACTGGACGATGATGCTTCTCTTACTCTTACTTTATAATGTGCACTATCCAAGTGAAAAACAACAACAGTGTTTTCTTCCACTGTGTGCTGCATTTCCCACTTCCAACATATGTTGTGTTCCAAAGTGTTTGTGGCATCAAATGTGACTCACATGGGAAAAGAAAAAGGCAAACATTCCACGTGCAATGGAAAATGAGCTTTGGCAAATTTCAGAGGCAGTTTATCCGTGTTTGAAAAGCCCACATGTAGTAACGGCTGACAGAGATACTCTATATGTCAGATCTCTGTGTCTGACGTCCTGATCTCTTACCTCCAATCTCTCCGTCTTCTTGGATGAAGCTTTGAGCAGCTCCAGGCTGCGCTTCAGCTGGCTCTTCTCACTCTCCAGCTCCATGTTCTCAGCCTCCAGCTGAGCAGCCTTGGCTCCGGCCGACCGGAGGCTCTCAGCCGAGCGCCGGAGCTCCAGGTTCTCCTCCTCCAGCTGGGAATTCTCCTTTTCCAGAGCCTCCAGCTGGAAGGCCATGTTCTTCAGCGCATCCAGCTTCTTCTTTAAACGCCGGCCCTCTGCCTCCAGGTCCGTGTTCTCCTTCTCCAAGGAACACACCTACACACATGATGATGGTGGTGGTGGTTGGTGGAGTGTAACAGTCTAAATCGCTGCACTTTGGTTTACACCAATGTCTAGTACTAAAAGAATAAATCAGATTCACCTAAGGCTCATCTAATGTTCACAGCTTTTTCCAGCAGGAAAGTGACATTTATGTCGATTTGAAAACTGCTCACTCCACTGCTCCAAAGTCTTTGGAGAAAACATTAACTTAAGGTAAGTGTACACTTAAGCTCATGCAGATTTTATGAGAAAAGCCACACGTTGAGGGGCTTAAATGCAGCTTCTTGGCAGTGATGTCAGACAATCATGATTATGCTTCAGTGCCTCAGACAATCAGATTTCATAAAACTTGACCTATCACTTTAAGCTACTAAGCTGCAAATTATCTGGGATGCAAAAAGAGCAAAATAAAAACTGCTATGAACTACTTTGGTAAGTCTGGAAATCTTTGTATAAAACAAGACATTTGAAGATGTCGTCAATTAGCCATACATGGCAAAATTTCAAAATGCAACGGACCTTTTCACACGTGATTCCAAGGCTGGCGACTTTCTTCTGCAGACTCTCTTTGTCCCTTTCCAGCTTCTCCATCTGAATCTCCAGCTCCTCTGCTCTCTCCCCTCTCTCCTTCATCACCTCCAGTTCCTTCCCTGCACACAAAAGACACAAATTCTCAAATACTTATCCTATGAATTGAAAATAGCATCTCAGTGTCTACAAAATTAAACCTGAAATTCAAGGTAGGAAAAACAAAACAGACAGACAAAAAAACAAACACATCCGTCACTCATTGGAGTGACTGAGACTCACGTAGTTGTTTCCTTTCAAACTCCATCTTATTGAGTTTGGCGGTGGTCTCACAGATGGACTCGTGGAGAATGCGGTTCTCCTTCTCCACGTCCTTGACTCGGGCCTCGGCGCCGACCTGGCAGCGCTGACGCAGAGACGCCACCGTCTGACTCAGGTGCTTGTTCTCCTGCTCCAGACCCTTCAGCTGGAGAACACACAGCATAGAAGTCATGTTTATTACGAATGATTCAGAGTTAGTGATGGAACAACAGCATGCAAAACAGCATTTAATCCTATTATTATTATTACAATATATTTTGGAACAGAATTGAATCACTTAGATTTCATCCCTTTACAACCACAGTAATCTGTAAGTGCAGCATGTTGTGTTTGCTGCAGCTCGTCTAGGCTGGATTTGACAAATCAGATGGTTCAACTAATCTACGGTGTCAGATTTGGGTCAAACAGCAGTCAAGTCCCTGCAGACACACAGTGGGCCACACTGCATCAGAGCTGTGTGCGGTCAATAAAACATAGTGGGTACTGTAGCTCTGCGAATAGTTTTTACGGTTTCTTTTCGGAGCCGAGCGCAAATCGATCAAACAAAGATTGCTCTCAGCACAGACTTGGGCAAATGACAGCGCTTCGAGTCACGTTGTTTCTTTGGAGATTCCGGGAAACGAGAGTCAATGGCGGGTTTTGTGGAGAGCGCGTCGTGTATGACGCACATTGTTCAAATCTCCACGTTTGTCTGTGTCTGACCATGTGTGCATGTCCAGTACACAAACCACAGCATTAGCTACATGCTAGAGCACACAAACGCTCCATGTGATTATAATTATCATTCCTGCATATGTTGGTCTGTGCAATGTATTAAATTGACCACATTTATGTGGCAATTAGGCAAGAAAAAAAAACAGCATTAAAGCATTCACCACAACAAGACTAATTAATTTTATACTGTGAGTGTGTGTGTGTGTGTGTACCTGTCGCTCAGAATTCTCTCTGAGTGTTTCGAGAGTTTTCTCCAGCAGAGCCTTCTCCTTCATCAGGTCAGTGCTGAGAGACTCGGCGCAGCGGAGCGACTCCCTGTCTGTGGTCAGTTCAGTCTGCAGCTGCTCCAGCTGCAAACACGCAAAGACACATTTTCAAAACGTCGCACTGTCACGATTTGGTTTGAATTATTTTGTATTCAAGAGTATTCAAGATAATGACCTTATGGTGGTTGTCAATTCTATCAACTTAAAAGCAACATTTTCCTAATTTTTCACTATATTTTCTACCCTATTAGTCATCCTTAATCCATGAACTAACATAAACCGCCCTATAAAGCTGTTTTCAAACTAGCTTTTGTGTTGGAAACACACAGAAACACACACAGATTTAAGGCCACATGTATATTTCTGTTGGTCCAGTCCACCAGTAGCTGCAATCACATTTTAATAACATTTGCTTCAAGACGTCAAGAAAGATAATCACTTTTGAATGTTCTCTTTGTGAGAGAAAAAGACAATTTTATGCTTTTGATTCAGAGGAAACAGAGAGACACTTATGTTTCTGAAAACAGCCGAGAGACTTCTCTTAGTGAGGGGCATTAAAGAGTCGGAGGCTGCAAAAGAAAATGCAAGAAGCTGCCTGGATTTACAGCTTTGCTTTCATCCTCCTATCCACCCTTCTCTATGCACTCTCCTTTCTCTGCTTTATTCCTGCCACTGAGTGAAAAGGTCTACAGGCAAGTGTTAGGGTGATATATTATAGAGTGCCTGTCCAATATGCTAATCGTGGCTGTGGGACTGAGAAGGGGCAGAACAAGGGGCAAATGAACTGCAAGCAGTTTCTAACCCAGAAGGAAAATTTCTGTCTCTGCAATCCTATTATTTAGTCAGAAGATTTGAAAACTGCCAGAGGAGTTTGTCATGATGCAACTCCTTCTACAGGCCTATTCTGAGGTAAGTTTATGATTTCAACCTCTGAAATATCTGAACTCAAAGTCCATCGTGTCAAATGTGATATATCTGATGCCACAGTACATCTCAGTGGATCGTATTAGAAATAATCTGCCTTTGACTCTTATCCAGTCCAGGAAAACCACTTAACTACAGGTAATTACTCACCGTTTGGTTGAGTTTCTGGTTTTCTTGGCTGACTTTAGCCAGTTTTGCCACAGTGTCCTGGCTGGCTGCTCCTCTGAGCTCCTCCACACTCTTCAGCAGCGTCTGGTTTTCTTTCTCAAGCTTCAACAGGCGACTTGAGGTCAAGTCGTTTACCTCCTCGCCCAGAGACTTCTGAGGGACTGAGTCAAAGACAACCAGGACATTTCAGACTACTTTCACAAATGTAATTAGCACAAAAACACACTGGTTTAACTTTACAGGTCCTAAAGCCTTTTAAGTGCCATTTTAAAAAATCAATCTCACACCCCTCCCTTAACCAGATCCCTGGCCAATTAAACCTCTTAACAGGCTTTATAAGCCAAATGCACAGATTACCCTCCAGGAGCAACTGAATATTAATTACAGCTCTTAACCAAGTGGAAAGAATACACAGTGGAGGCTGGCAAATGCATGAGGGCCATAGAGATGACACCAGGACAAGAGCCATTAACCAAAGCCTGCTCTGTACAACCTTCTTCAACCTGGCCAAGACCCATTCTTTCCTTTTGTACGCTTTCAAATGGCTCCTGATAAAATAGTCATCCACAATAGCCCAGAAAAAGTTTCAGCTTTAACCTAATTTATGGTCTTTTAACTGAGATCCATGCTCTTACTTTCCAACACTGTTGTTTCCCATTAGTTTTCTAAAATTAAGCTACTTCTACTCCAGAGAATGAGCTTCCTACTTCCATTACCATGCACAGGCCCAGTAGTGCACCTGTCTGGTCATGTGATTATGTTTTAAGGTGTGTTAGTATGGACGCAGATCATGTCTGATGAAGAGCTGGAGCCCGTCATTTTTATCTGAACACCGCCGTTCACCCAGTGTCAGCTGGGATTGGCACCAGTGTCACCCACGGCCCTCATGTGGAGGATAAAGTGGTAGAAGATGGATGGACTTAGTAGCATGGATGAAGCCTATGTCTTACTTTCAGCGAGCTCTGGTGTCTTAGATAGTTGCTCCAGCTCCCAGCCCAGGTGCAGGGACTCGTCCATGCTCTGTTTCTGCGCCATCCCGAGCACAAGGTTCTCCTCTAACAGCTCCTCCATTCTCTTACGGTCCATGTCCCTCTCCTAGAGAGAACAGAGGCCATGCACAAATACTGAATACACAACAGATAAAAGAACTGTACTGTCTTCTTCTTTTTATATAAATAAATAAAATGAGTTCAAATTATGAATAAAAAAAACATGGAAATAAAGTTATTATTCCTGATTTTTGATTTTAACTACTATTGTGCGCAAACAAATGAAGCATCACTGTAGTCTGTACTGACACAACATGAATCCATCATCTCACCCTCTCCAGGTCATGGATCTTGGATTTAAGCTGCAAATTCTCTTTCTCTAGGAGATGCAGTTTGTCAGAGCGCGTCCTGCTGGCATCCAGCTGTTCCTCCAACATGCTCTTAGTCTCCAGTAAGACCTGGTTGTCCTCCTTCAGCTCCTACAGAAGAACATACATTTTAGTTTTTCCCATACATACTGTATATGCTTGTGTGTTATAGCTTGACAGTGGCGTACCTCGACTCTGGCCTTGTAAAACTCGATGTCGTGAAGTTTCTCCTTGTATCGGCTCAGCTCGCTCTCCAGTTTGTCCACACGGATGGCTTTCTCTCTGAGGGAGTCCAGCTCGTCGCGGTAGGCCCGAGCCGAGCGAGCGTCCGACAGCAGCTGGTAGCTCTGCAGGAGGTAGAAATGGAGGAAATTACACTTTCATAATTGATTAATCTCTCAATTATTTTGTCACTGAATCGATTAGTTGCTTTGTACATAAAATGTCAGAAAATGTTGATAGTTTTGATAATGTTCTCAAAAGTGTTTTTCAATGATAATTTATTTCTTATACAAAGAAATCATCAAATATTGACATTTCTTGTTTGAGTTAAAACTGAGGAATTGATTATAAAAAATCCTTTAATCTAGTAATTGATTAATAATCGACTAATCGTTGCAGCCCTAGTGAAGACGTTTGCAAAAAAGCATTCACATCTCTACATAAGGAAGTGCAGGAACACAGATGTTCTCACAGATGTGTTTTCTTTCTAAGTGGGTACGCTCACTGACTGTATATGAACAAATTACTAAGAACAATTCACAAACCACGTCAGTTACACAAAGAGAAGCAGACAGAAGCATCTCTCCACACAACAGATTACACTGTCAGCCTGCCACCCACTCCAAATCAAAAGCCATGCGAGGCCGTTGCTGGACTAAAGATAGCTCTAATAGCCCCTAATGAGCTGAGGCACGAGCTAACTGATTAAAGCCTGGCAGTGTCACAGAAGCAAAGTACGTGGAAGGAGGAGGAAGGAGCAGGTGTGAGGAGGGAAGGAGAAAGGACGGGGGGGGGTGAGGATATGAATGTTTGTGTACTGTGTGCATTCAGATTTGTGCAGGGTGCTGCGAGCTGCGGCCTCACCTCTTGCTGAAGCCGCTTGAACTCCACCTCCATGTTCTCAAGCTCCTGCCTGGTGTCCAAGAGCTGCTCACTCTTCTCCTCTCTAAAATACGAGATGATGAGGGTTAGATGATAAACAAGCGCAACATGGAAACAGTCCAGGAGTATGTAACCTAGAGACAGGACGCATTTGTGAATGTATTAAATCAGATTACTAACGAGGACATTCATTCCTTTGGGGCCTTTCCATTTTAAGGCGTGCAGTGTAATCATTTAATGGTGGAAACATATTGACACACAGTTGCACAGAGTAGTTCATAGAATTTGTCTGAATAGCTTCATCATTTCACTTCACTTTGAGCTTTTATTTGAAGTAGTTTTACACTGCTTGGATTGTTTTGGAGTCATACACGAGGAAGCATTCATGCTATTAAACTTCAGAGAGCAATCCTACTCAGGTGCAATTGTCATGATGAATTAAGTTATAGGTTTTAGTGAAGGAGGCCATATCCCATCATGTGCGACTGTTTGCCAGACAACCCACAGACCCAGCTTCCTAAAACCAAGATTAAAAATAGCCTATTGTGTTGTGAGCTGGTCAGGAGACCAAGATGTCTCTCATGTGTCTCAAGTCCTGATAAACGTCCTCTTTCTGTCGGTCCTCACACACGGCTCGACATGCATACTGACAGAACAAGAGAGGAACGTGAAGGACCGTGTGACCATTCCAGGGACAAACAAATGCAAATGTGGCCCTGTGGCTCAAACTCCTGTCTCCATTTCCACAACACATCAGATTAAAGAAGGGGAGGGAGAGAACGCTTTAGTTTCTGGTGCAGGGAACAGAACGGTTTGCTACTTAACACACTACTGTATTATTAGTGTGATTGACGCTGGAGTAGAACAGCCGTATACTTACTGTCTGTGTATGTGTGTGTGTGTGTGTAAGTTCTCCACCCTCCTTCTACCACAGAGGAAGAATGTGTGGCACTGCTTTGAAGAAAAACTCACTGCATTCCTGAGATGCTGTCCAGTGAGAGTGTATGTGTGTGTGTGCGTGAGTGTGTGTGAGTGTGCGTGAGTGTGCGTGAGTGTGCGTATGTGTGTATTTGTTCCCATTTCTGGCAGAAACACTTGTCAGGAACAGTCAAAGTGATGGAGACCAAAACCTGGTCCACATGGTTAAGTTTAGGGCTAAGAGTGTGGTAAGGTTAAGGTTAGGGTTAAACATTAACTGGTTATGGTTAGGGTTTGGGATAATGCTTTGTTTAGACTGTCCAAATGAACAGAAGTCAATGCAGTGTCCATAAAAGGATAGCTCTGTGAGTTTGTGTGTGTGTGTGTGTGTGTGTGTGTGTGTGTGCGCACTCTACGGAACATCTGATAGTCTATCTGATTACAGCTCTCAGGGAGCATCTCACTAAAGAAAGGGCTGTCTCATTTTTTTGTTGTTGTTCTCTAATTGATTTCCTCCTTTCTCCCACAGATGATGTTATCTTTAAGAATCTGGAGCTAATATTCCGGCAGTTTCTGTTTTTGTTGTTCCGTCATTAATCCAACCCCAGCCCCCGCCCCCCTCTCCCTGCCCAAATCACAAACACCTGTCCAGTCTAGCATGGCAGATTAGCTTTGGGCTCATATTATGGATGCAGCTGGCTCTGCTACTTATGTTAATGGTTTAACACTCGCTGCATGTGCACAAGCACAGACACAAACACTTGTATGCACCGCAGCCATGTTTAAAAAGCTGACATCCTTTATTCTTCAGACTGAGTCTGACACCCGACTTTAAATTCTTCCCATGACCCCAAATCTTGACAACAACCCTGAATAAATGTCTTTCTAAGGAATTACTTTTTCCAAGCTTAACTAACAGATAGTGTCATAGGAACAGCAATCATTGTTCTCCCACGTAAGAATGCACAACCTCTGATGGCTAATCTTAGCAAACCATAATGGAAACTATTTTAAATTCCACTGCAACAAATAATAATATGAAGTAAATTAGCTCTACAGGGACACAGGAGCATACTGGTGCCACGCATTACATCATAACAGAAAATCCTAATTGTTTTATTTACTGGAGCCGGGACTACAATAATGTGGACTCCTGGACTCCCTGTGTGTTTGTGTTTGCATGCAACAGCAAGCAAGACTCTTAAAACCAAGATTTGTACAAATGCCTTCCAAAGTGCAGTCTTTCAATATGTATCTTTGTGTCCGCCTGTACGTATTTTTCTTTTATTATCTTTAATAATCTGTGTCTGGTCTGGTCCTTCTCTGGTATTTGATGATCAATAATGTAGACTTGATTCGCTACCTGAGACGCTTGTTGGAGCATGTGGATGAAGTTATTCTGTAAGCTGAAGGTCATTTGGACAGTTGGTTGGAAACATCCTTTTAAAAATAATTGGTGTCAACAAGGTAAGAGTAAGTTAATAAATCTACTGCAGAGTGAACTGCTGGTTAATCTGAACCTGAGAAAGACTAAAGGTTGAGTTATGATTTTACCCACTGCTGCAGATTCTGGGTTGTGTGTTATGCATTACTGTGTAACTGGTATAATACATCTATATTAAAAGCTAAGGCAATAAAAGTAGATTTTTAAAGAAAGATTAAATGAAACCAGTACAAATTAAATGTCTGGCACAGTCTTACTCCACATGTCTTACATTTAGGAAACATGAACAAACAGATGACTGTGGTGAGTTGGGATCACTGAAACATCACCCCGGGCTCTGACATGCTCTCCTTCAACAAACACACACTTGTCTGCCCCAAAAAAAGACAACACAGTCATGTGACAGGGCTTCATCAGCAGTGACAGACTCACATCACATGACAGAGACACCACAGCAACAACACACATCATGGCAACCTACAAACAAAACAACTCACAGCCTTGTTGTTAGGTCCATTGTAGGTGGACTGAAGATTTATCATCCTGATGTGGGTCAAGTGAGACGTCAACACTGACGAATGTTTTCATCCCGAGAATAACAGTCAATGAGTTAAGTTCACACTCGGAGAGAGATGCTTTTCCTTTTACCAAGCAGAGGGCGAGCGGCACTCCATTCAGAGTTACGACCACATCATTCAGGCTTTCAGTTCGACTCACACCAAACTATTGTCTGCCTGACAACAGAGGAGACAGGAGAGCTAAATCTCCTGCAGATTTACGGGACCACCACGCCCCAAATGCAACCTGGGGAATTTTACTCACCATTAAGGGCCATTGCCAAAAAACACTGCGGGTCTCTCTTGCTTTGCTCAAGTGTCAGCCGATCAAATCACATCTCGGTGTTGTCGCTGTCCTTTAATCAGCATTACCAACTTTTGCTACCTAGTTAGTCATGACAGACACTGCTACTACTGTTCATTTCTGATGGTTACTTCCATCATCAAACATCAGGGCCGTCCAGCAAGTTTTCCTACAATTGTCCAGAGGAGCTGAACACAAGAATGGACACACGCCAAATATTCCTCCAGAAACTTTATATTCTATAATATTTTCTGCTAGATCTCAAGTCAAACTTCAGGAAAATCTGCGGAAAATTCACAGCAAGTGAGCGCGGTGCGTGTCCCGTTACATTGTTTCAATGTCTGAAGGTTATATTCATTTTTATGCCATTTTTATTTTGAGGAATGTACTTCTAGTCCTGAAATTAGAGCCACCAAATTGTAAGACAGGATCCCTTTAAACAGAAAACCACAGGACACTGGACTTCACACAGACTTTTGCTGAAACGTGATCTTATCTATTGAAAACAACAACCACCTCATGGCACCAGCCAGTCTGTTAAATCAATGATTATGTTTGGGCAGCAGCGAGAGGAAAAGATCTAACAGATCCATGTTGTTGACCATTAAGCCTTGGTCTGGTGAGGGATTACATGTCTATTATTCATAGACAGATAGATTTAAAAGGCCACTGCAGGTTTGTGAGAGGGTAGTTTACGTGTGAAGTGTGTGTGTGTGTGTGTGTGTGGGGGGGGGAAGAGCGTGACATCACAGCAGACATGTGTCGTTTGAATAATAAAGATGCAGAGAGGAAATTGACTCCGAGGTTTTTCCACACTGTACTTCTGTTCACATCATATTTGAGGCCTGAATACAGTCAATAAAACTTACAGTATCTACCACAGGTCCCATTACAACAATCACAAAATATGCAGGTTTCTTTAAATAAATAAATAAATAACATAATGAATATCTAAACAGCCAACAGCAGCAAATATTTTGTAACATCTGAGGTCATTTTAGATGTATAGCTCAAGACAATAATTCATCTAAATTGATATTTTGACACACATTTGGGGTTTAAGAAATATTGCGGCCATATTGCGATTTTGCTAAAATTTCAATTCATTGTTCAGCCCTAGATTGAAATACGTATTTATTTTTAAATATTGGCTGTCTTACAATAAGTTACCATGATATTACAGTATCAATGACACTTGTAAAATACAAGTAATAACCCTGATAACCCTTGTCTCATGTTTGTAAACAAAGCAGAATCTAGTAGCAAACCAGATTAGGAGAAGTATATTCCCGCCAGTGACCTCTGTGGATGTCAGACTTAAACTACATTTCTTTACATACCCGTTTGTTCCCTCAATTTCAGCAATTACATATTATCAAAGCTGATAAAACTGTTGCACTCACAGTTCCTGTCGAAGGCGTCTGATCTTGGCCTTGGCATCAGCCAACTCCACAGAGAGATGTTGTCGACTTTCGGTCCTCCTCATGCTGGGCGAGTCGTTCGGAGACTGCGTTGGATAAGGAGCCAGTGGAGACAATTGCACACAGTCTCTCTCCTGGGTCAACTCCACTATAGTCTAGATGGAGGGTAAGAAGACAAAGGGCAACACTGATATTTCTCAAAGAATGTGTCCAGTATTTCTAATGCTACATTTAAAAACATCAACAATGGGACATGAAGAGAAGAGTTGATTAATGGATTCACTTAAACACCACCCGAAAACTAGACTACAGGCACCGGGGGCAAAAAGTACATCCACGATCCCACACACAGCCTAGTTTGATCCAGTGCCCGTGACAGGAAATGGGATTTTAATTGAGAGCGGCTGGACTACAGAGTGATAATCTGGAGACTATTACAGCCCCTCTCTCCCTCCATACACACACACATCTGCTTTATCAGTCGTGGGCATCTGTGCCCTTTGGGTTGGAAACTCATTAAATGACGCATATAGTTTGAATAAAACACACACACACACACAGAGAGTTAACAGTTTCAACCCTTCCTTCCTGAGGCTGATCTCTTGTGGTGGCACAAAAGGGAAATGTTTCCACATCACTTTGAAAAAAAACACAATTTTTGTAATACTCTGCTTGTTGTACTTTGCTCTGCCTTGTTTATTGTACTTCATGTTTGGCTTAAAAAGTTGGAACTGTCTATGCTTTATTTGTGTCTCTCCATTTGTTTGTCTTAAGGAACTCTGGCATAAACACTGACCTTGTCAGGACCTCTTGGAGACCAAAACCTGGTCCTCAAGAGGCAGAACCTCACGTCTGAGGAAGTGATTAAGTTTAGGGCTAAGATTTGAATTGTGGTTAGGTTAAGATGGTTAGGCATTCAATAGTTATGGTTAGGGATACAGCTTTTTTAGGCTGTCTAAAGGGTTAGTGTACGCATAAGTGTGTGTGTCATTACCTCCAGCTGTGTGTCCCTTTCATCCACCAGGTGTTTGAGGTGGAAAGCCAGGTTTCGGGACAGACTGTCCAAATCCTCAGCAGGGATTTCTCCACTTTCCAACCACTGCAGGTCGACCACATTCTCCTGGTTGTGAGTCACCTGAAATCACCACCATTGCATCCTTAATAAAACTCCATCACAAGACAAAGTTAAACGTTTAAAACAATGGTTTGGTTTCCAACACAGTTTAATCAATAATCAGCCAATTCAACTATAACCAAAATTCATGAAAAGAAGGCAAAGGAGATCCAGTTTTGGACTATAGAGCAGAAATACCTCTTGGATGTGGGAAGCAATAGCAGCTTTGCTGTGAAAGTCCAGAGTCTGGATACGCTCAATGTACTCTTCCTTCTTCTCACACTGTAAACAAAGATAAAAATATGAGATTTTTAGTTATAAAGTGGAATTTTGTGGGTCAAGTAGAAGTTAGTAGAGCAACAGGTTTCCAGGAAGGCAGCAAGTGACAAGTGTAGTCATCAAGTGAAAGTTTATCTTATGGATCAGAGATGTTTTTTTCTCACTTGCTGCCAGAGATTAGAACTGTTTACAAATTGCATGAATGGCTCCTTTTCTTTTATTACAGTGTGTGCACTTATGCTGATTCATAAGTCAGGTGAATCAGTGCCTCATACAGACTTGACATGAACAATATGTCGAGTAGAGCATCTAGAAAGTGCTGAATGTTTCTGTAATTCTAACTTAAATGCTTTGATTGTATTTGTCTTGAGGCTCAAACTGATTTTATCTTGTTTATCAAATTCCATGAATGCAAAAGTGCACTTGGCAATAAATCAGATGACGACAACAGAATGCTAATGCCAATAGCAGCTACTTCATCAGTAGTAAATATTATGGGATGTAATGCAGTGAGTGAAAGCTGAATGAAGGCTTTGCACCTGACAGGAAGAGGGCCTGCTCTGTTATTGACCAAACTACATTAGCTGAATGAAGGATAGAATGAGAGTGAGTTATTTAATCTAATCAATGGGAGCAAGTGGTAGCAATCACTGGAGGATGAACCAAAATTAGATTTATGGGATCAGAAGGAAATATTGCGTGGCTCTTACCTGAACTGCGCAGCCGAGTAACAGCAGCAACAGCTTCTTCATCTCGTCCAGACCTTGTTCTAAAACACACACAAATACAGAGAAAGACATTTTAGAGCTAAACCACTGTAAACATGTGAGACCATTTGTCACTGTAAATTTGTCTGACAAAAATAATCTTATGTGCTCAACTAATGTACTTCTGGAGATTCCTTTTTTGGGGGGGTGGGGTCTTTCTACGGACTCTAGCCTTCATATGTTCATGTTCCAGTAATGCAAACATGCTGCAGTCTTATTCATAATAAAATGTGGGTCCGTATTGCTCTGCTCCTTCCACGCCTGGTGCTTGCACACCTGATCCCACATTCCGTTCGTTCCACTCCGGTTTGTTGCCGTACCCGGAGCAATCACAGAGTTTTGTTCAGCAAGCAGACGAGCGTATCGTCCATGAGTACAGTCACACACATGTCCAAGGGACCATAACGCACCAGTGGATGCAGAAAGTATGACTCAACCTTCAAGTGAGTTGGAGATGTTGTGCAGTTATACAATGATCTTGTATCATAGTGAGAGATTTAGAGGCAGATGGGGTCCAAACCATCCATGTACCCTGGCGCATGCTTCAAATGTCAGAAAGACATTTGATCCAATCATTCCACTTTCATTTCCAATTAACAGTTAGGTGGCTTCAGTTAATAAAACCCCCTCCTCTAGTTACAGTGTTTTCCACAGTAGTCAGCTGGCACGATCAACTCCAGTGCTTCTCTACATGTCAGGACAGACTGAAACCCTTTAACAGCTGGTAGCATGCACAACAGGCCTCAGCTCATCTGCTCATCCGGGGTTGAGGCTGAACAACAATAATACCAGGTGGTGTACGTGTGTGTTTCACTGACTAACCTGTAGGTATATTATACACATACATGTTGCTGATCTGTGACTATGCCTGTGTATGATTTACTCCCATCTGTAGCAGATTGTATATGATTAGCCAGATTATCATGTGGTTCAGGGTGTACCACATGATGAGTGCTGTCACTGTCCTCCTTTCAAGATAATAACTCTAATAACAATAATAAATCTAGATTATTAGATTATCTAGTCTCATCACAGCGGCAACAGTAGCATAGCAGGCAGAAAGACTCATTTGATCTACACCATTACCATTTGTAGGCCCATTTCCTAATGATTTAACATGAAAATCAAATTAGACGAATAAAACTGCTTCTCAAAATGATTGCAAACTAATGAATGCAAACATGACTCTGCTGGATAATGGACTCCATCACTGGGAACCACAAACCACCACCCAGCAGTTCCTATGGGAGGGCTCAGTGTTACGCCAAAAAACACAATGTGTCTCTTGAACCTTTTGTCAGGATCTATTCATCAATTATAAAAGGGATCTCCCACACAATCAAATCAATCCCCATTCTTATTCTCCATTCTTCCCTTCTCAATAAAGACAAACTAAATAAGAATGTAAACGAACAACAGCGACACATCTGTGGTTGGATGAGGTAGAGAGGATTAGACCTTCCCCTTTTAAAATGGAGCTTTATGAGATTATTCGTCTGACAGATAATAATGGATTCTAGACCTGACTCAGGATGAGAAATACTCGTTAAGTGTCAGTTTTGAGAGCAAATCACACTTTGAATGTACAGTCTGAATAAGTCTGTGCTTTGTAGACAGTAATGACCCTTTTCCACTGTCCCAGCTCACCTCGACTCGCCCCGGCACGGTTTAGGTTGGTTTTCCACTCCAAAAAAGTACCTACTCACAGTGGGCGGAGTCATCACTGCACGGCCGCATGAAACTGCTGTGACTTTGCATTACATGCGACACACAAACGAGTGACAAGTAACTTGTAAATCAGTTGTTTTCACTGATCCCATGTGGGTTATTTTGCTTAACAGGGAATGGAACACTAAAGCTCTATTAGTGATTTCCACTTCACTCAGAAATAAATCACAATTAATTATAAATGTAACAATAACTCCTTCAGTTTTCTGAACAGCATTCTGTGCACTTTGTGGACCCAAATAAAACTAATGTATGTGCTAAAGCAGGCAATTTCTTTTTGTCGCTCTCAATAATAGGAGCTCTCTGCAGCCATCAGGTTGGACACAGCTAAATATATGGAAAGGAAACATGTATTATTAGCTCAGACATCAGAATCACAGCTGTACTGCAGGGAAGGGAAGTTTAAAGCCAGAGTCTGGAGAATTTTTCTGAAAACATCCTCACCGCTTTCGCATTCATTGTATAAAAAAGGAGTATTAAGCATACGAGGCAAATTTAAGCAACATCTGAAGGGTGACAGCTTTAATTCTCCCAGCTGCAGGGCTTAGAGGTTCTCTCTCAGAGCCATAGGAACCTATTCTAGGCAGGGACGGGATTTAGCTTGGTAAATCTACTGGCGCAAAGGAGGAAAGATAAGGAACCATATAGGATACATTATTTATGTGAACACGGGGGAAAGACAGCAAAGGGGGAGAGATGAAAGGAGGGGAGACAAAAGGGAGGAAAGCAAGGAGCACAGGCAACTCAAAACACAGAAGAATACAGGCAGAAAATAATGGAGAGAGGAGAGGACAGCAGCAGGATGTCAAAATAGAGAATAGAGATGATCCTCAAGCAGTGGCAGCATGGAGGCTTCGACGGGGGTGTTACCCATCAAGCCTCATATTCTCCCTGTCTCTTCCTTCCCTCGAACACACTCACTTCGTCCATTTATTCTCTGCAGCACACATCACCACCCATGCTTCCTTCCTTCCTCCCTTCACTCAATCACATGCACCTCTGTGCTTCCTTTTTCACCTCCTTTCCTTCCTTCTCTGGCTTTATCCTCTTAGCAGGAAACCAGGGGTCAGGGGGACAGTGACTAAGTCTTCTTCCTGCAAAGTCATTGTTAATTTGTCTCTGAGGATGTGAGTTAATAAGTATTTATGCATGCATGTGCAATCCACAGCAACAACCCTCTCTTCTGTCATACTGAATAGACTCATTCAGGCAGCAGTGACTTTCTGTCGGTGATAAGAACTAGCACAATCAGTCTGATACTGCTTTTAGTAGAGGACGGAGACATGTGAACCTTATTTTCACATAATTGTAAGAAAAACAGTGCTTCTTTGTAAGTAGAGCTACAGAGTGAAGTGACATCATCACGGAGGCTCAGAGCCTGCGGAGGTCGTCAGAGTCATGAGCAGCAACACTCACAAGCCATAACCACACACGAGGACAACTGAGCTGATGCCACGACTGACCACAAAGAAGAACAGTTATGAAACATGAATCAAGGATTTTCACAGTGTCACAAGTTTTACATTTTTAAAAAATGGTTTTAAAAAATGTATGTTATAACATACAGTGCCCACCAAAACATAAAGCAACACTATGGCACTTCTCCTCCATTATACAGTTCTAGCAGTTCTCGGCTCTACTGTACTGGGCTAGGTCGTCATAGCAAAGGCTGCACGAAACTGCTGTGACATCATTTTATACGCGACACAAACAAACAAACTAGTGATGAGCAAAACATTTATTTTTGGTGCACTTAATCATTAAAATCAGTTAATTATAAGATTTGTTCAGTACTTCCTGCATGACCAGAGCACAGACTCTGTCTGACACTGATTTGGCTCACGATCACCAGCTTTCGGCAGTGCCGTCGCTAAAAAACATCCGACTCCTCCGTTAAATATCGAGATTTTAGAAATGTCCATGCTAAAAGTTGGAGATCAACGCATGTTTTCTACAGTTTGGTATCGTTTAGTTTTTAGTCGGACGTCGTGCTCATGACTCTTCCACTGACACTCTCTGACCAATCAGTGACCGGCAGTTTGTTCATGTCACATTTTAGTATCAGCTCTGCTCGCTTGGAACCTCGCCAGAGCACGTACCAACCACGTACTGTCCCTAATGGCAAAAAAAAAGGGATGAGTTGAGTCAAGCCGAGCCGAGCCAAGTTAGAACTGTATAACGGGAAAGCGCCATGATCCTGGCAAGTGGTTTAGTACATTGTGAGATGGGTGGATGTAATGGCCCGGCTCGCCTGGCCACGGCACGGCACAAGTTGCATTTTCACTACAGAAAAGTACCTATTCAACGTGGGTGGAGTCTTCACTGCATAGTGAGCAGGTACTTAAAATAGTACCTGGTACAAGGGACTATTTTTAGTTTGCACTATTGCTGGTGGAAGAGTAATGCTGAACTCAGATCAGTTTAAGAGACATCAAAAGTAATCAAACATCTGCTGTCAACATGGTGTGTTACAGTGTTGTTTTAATGAAAGAAAATCACCACCCCTTTATTTGGAACTACTCCGAAAACTGGATACTTCAATTTCATTGAAATTGGTTCAGTAGATTTCACGTTATCCTACTGACAGACAGACAAACAGACAGACAGACAGGCAAACCAGTGGCACCACAGACATAACCTCCTTAACAGAGGCAACTTCCAGTCCAGTCACACAAACATAAATACCTCTGTCTGTTCTATTGTTTCATATAGAGACATCGAACACCACAACCCAATCAAAACAAACTGTTAAACACACAAAATGTTTGCCCACAGACGCACACGCACGCACGTACATTCTTTCCCAATGTCTACATTTACTGGTGATAAATAAAAGTGATGGCGGTTTAATGACAGCTTTTCAGTAGAAAAACAGATGCAGACATTATGATGTTTTTCTTGACGGTCAGCAGCTGTAAATCTATTGCTGTGCATTTATTGATTGGAGATTGTATTGATGAACTATTGATTACTTGAGTGGCCTGGAGTGAAGCAGCTACAGATAATTGAGGGAGCTGCAGGACAGACTGATGGTCACTAATGTTAATGCCAGGTATAAACAGAACCTGTGAGCTTGCACATCATCACTGCGCCTGTGTATACAAGGAGGAGGGGCGTGAGTCAGAGGCTGGGGGAGGACGCCGGCGAGGCGGGGGTACTACAGTGCATTGTGAAGACACCCTTCCCCCCATCTGCCAACACAAAAACACACGTGCATGCACTCACGCACACGCAGAGTCGTCCCTCTGCCCCCTAATGAGAGCGTAATAAAAGCCACATGGCCAATGACTTTCAGCTGGCAGCCGCTGAGCCATGGAGGCAGACTCCACAGCCACCGCTGCTCTGACTGACTGATTAACTGACAAGCTAAGAGGGTAAAGGGCAAGTCAAACCCTGAGGAATGCAGTCTAATGCTTCTGGCCTGCTCTGGTCCACTTGCTCCGAGCTGCCCTGCACTCTCGTCTGCGTCGGGTTGAGCATTGAAATCGATAAGTAATTGCTTGAGCCATGTGTAAGGTCGATGTAGATCTGGGAGCTGCTGTACATACAATAGATCCTCAAAAATGTGCCGCTGTGAAATGTGATACGACAAATTGAATTGGCACCCGTCAACATCCATGAAAGACGTCAATTTAACACACTGTATTGAGTCGATTGTCCAAAAATCGCTTTTTGTTTCTTTGCAGTGTCGTTGTCCATTCCTGCGTGACATGGAAACACAATCGAACACAAACGTGTGTGTACCTCGTGCGGCACCTTTCGTTAGTTTCTGTTTGCCCTTTGTGAAAACTAAAGACGGCAAACATGATGAACGTGATGTGGTGAAAGTCTGACAAAGGTGGATGAAACATCTTTCAACGAGCTTCACCAGCTGCCACTGGAAACCACTCACTCTGAGGAGCTAATAATGATGTTTACCTTTTTGCACAGTAAGGGAGCTTTTCCAAACACTCGCTTTTAGCCAACCTCACACAAGCTTTACATTTGGTGTGAATGCCCCACATACACAACAGATATCTCACATTGATAATGACTACAATGACCTTGACTGTTAGGTGAAGCCCTGCAGCTCATCACACTCTGTGCTCAGCTCCTCCGTCGTGGTCTCATTAGAATATAAATCAGCACTTGGTGCAAAGCTCGTGGGGCTTAAAAAGCGGCCGTGAAACACTTGACACTGCACTTCTGCTGCTCGGCTGCGCAGACATATCTCGTTGCACGGCCGGAGTCAGAAGGTCAAATCAAAACAGTTACGCCGAATTTTAAAAGTCAACAGCTTTGGGATTTAAAGTGAACGCTTATTAAGATAAGAGGGTCAACCAAGTGTGAGACGTCTGTTCTCTTCTTTGATCTATATGCAAACTTACTCAACACGTTTTAATGACTTCAGAAACATATCAGATTAATGTGTTAGTCCGACTTAAATGTTGAAAATATATGTTCAATTGAGCCCAAAAATGGCACCAATGTTTTTTTTGGAGTAAGGACTTGGCTTTTTATGGTCTGCCAGCATTAAAAATGTAATATCTAGCCACCAGCTAAACCAGAAACAGTATGCAGCAGAGACTATAAAAACAGAGTTTCATTATCTCGGCCAACTGAGAGAACACGTGTTTCAACTTGCATCAAAACTAAACTGACAATATACCCTCTACAGTAGACCACACTACACCAGTGTAGTATAGTAGTATTCATTATAATTTTATACTATTATTGTTTAATTATTATTCATTGTTTAATCTCTATGACGTGTGCTGCTGACACGATCTCAGTGAGTTCTACCTGGTTTAAAATAAAGGTAAAATAAAGAAAAATATTGTATAGTAGTTTCACAGTTATCAACAGATTATCTGATCAGCAAAAGCAAAAGTGTGTTTATACATTTGGGCTTCAAATTATATTCTTGTTTACACCCGCTGTTTACAACAATTAAAATTGAGACGAGGGAAGCATCTTTGTGGCCACGATTGAAACTCTTGATCGAAGGTATGTGGTGCTTAACCGAGAAGCCGAAATGCCCACACTGTATGCCCAGGTCTGTGAAGAGCACAGATGCACAAACCCCAGAATATATTGCAACTCATATTGTTGCCGCAAGATGTTTCAAATTATACTGCAACATGAGTTTCAAGCCATAAAGCCAAGCCCTACCGGAATCTAATGTTTCCATCGGCTCACTGCACCACGGCACGGCATGGCACGGCATGGCTAAGTTGCATTTCCGCTAGCACAGTACGTAGTACCAGGTACTTTTTTAGTACCTGCTCAGTCGCTAGCCTGCCTGCCACTGATTGGTCAGAGCACCGTCACAGGAAGAGACGTCCGACACAAGAATCAAGCCGAACAATGCTGAAATGTAGATCAGAGACTTAACAATCCTAAAAATGTCAGTTAATCTCCAACAATTACCAGGGGAAATGTCTAAAATCCTAATATTTAACAGAGGAGTCTGGTGTATTTAGATCGCGAACGGCATCACAAACCCTTCAGTCCAGTGTCTGTGCTCCGTGCCATGGCGAGGTGAGTCGAGGTGACCTGGGATCATAGTGGAAAAGGGCCATAACTAATACTAACAAGCTGAAACGGGGACATATCTCCACCTGGCATAGCCGAGGTAGAAACACTACATTGAATAAAGGGGTTACCTGCTCGTGTTAGTGCACTGGGACAAGGACAGTAGCAGTAAAACCTGGATTGTGTTGTATTTTTGGTAGCAGACACTTACCAGAGAGAGGGTTCCGGCCCAGCACCAGCACGTTTGGTAAAGGCATCATGACCAGCTGCTGAAGACTCTCCTGTCACACAAATACAAATAAAAGAACGTCATCAGGAGGAGAACGTAAGAAAGAGGCATTGCTTGTATTTTTCAAGGAATTATTAACAAGAAAATTATGACATAATTTACATTTACTTTAACTTCATTCAGAGTGTACTGGAATGTTGCAACTCCAATAAATCCAATAAGTAGTCATCATGTAAGACCTCAGCATTTAATTCAAGAGTTTCTCACAACTTTTTTTCCACACAGCTTCAGGCCCGACAGTGGAACTCAACACTGTAATCACAACATTTAACTGTAACATCACCTCCAATCAAAGACAGTGGCAGAGAATTTCAGGCCTATAGGTGTTAGGTTTTAATGGAGTTAGAGTGAAAACTTTAAAAGATTATAGAGTGTGTGTGTAAGTGACAGTGGTATTTACGTGGGTTAAATTGCTGGTGTGGGTTACGCCCCAAGGCCCGCCTCCTTTCACATGTCAATCAACCAAAATGAAACCATGAGCTGCGGTTCAAGAGCAGATACAACATGCATGTGCAGAAACACAGCAGTCACATACAGGTCAGACACACGCAGCGGGTAAAAGAGGGCAGAACCTCAGAACTTCATGTTATTAATGATATACTGAAGTCTTTTGACGTGACAAATAGTCATAGTAATCATAAGAAATAAAAGTGCATTTAAAAGACAAGAATGAGTTGATAACTAAGATGATTATTTAAGAATTTAAATGCAGTAAATAATTATATTTTCAGGCCTGATTTAAATGAGCAGACCTCAGGTATTTTCAGGTGTGGGAAACACACAGTAAACCTGTTCCTGATGATCTTAGAGCTCTGGATGCTTCATAGGAAACTAAGAAGTCTAGGTTGTATTCTGGTCCAGGACCATTGAGTGCTTTGTAGACAAAGAGTAAGATTTTGAAAATCTATCCTTTGACACACAGGAAGCCAGTGCAGTGATCTGAGGACTGGTGTGATGTGGTCCAGTTTCCTGGTATAAGCCAGGACTCCAGTGATAATGATTTCTGCAGTCTAGTTTGACTATTTTATGCAGGTTATTTCTGAAAATGACAAAGAGGCTTATTTATATAAGTGAGGGGTTTAGAGGACCCCCCCCCTCACTGTAACCATCTGTCCTATACATGCATTACCTCATCAGAGGTAAAACGGCAGGAAATCTGACATCACTGGGTGGTTTTTCACTGGTTAAAAATAGTCCGACATCTGCACCGCTTACAGGCGTTCTCAAAATAAACAGGTTTAATTCAAAACTGTGTTCTGAACCTTCCACACCTTCTTGGGGCTTTCTCCTTTTTTCTTTATTCCTTTTCTCAACTACTTCAAAATCACACTGTAGCCATAGAGATTGGAGCACCAGTGCTAAATGTGACTTAAAACTTTTTAGTTTTTGGGGATGTTGTCCAAAAAATATACAAATCACACACAAAATAAAAAACAGTTACTAGTTTGAATGTTTTGTATGGTTAATATTATCATCTTCAAGTATATTCATGGCATCAAATAGTGTCTGACATGCTTAAAGGTGTGCGTGCATGTGTATGTGTGCGTCCTCTTTTTGATTATATGTTTGGAATTCCCTGCTTCTGAGAATAGGAGGATCGTGACACATTAATTACAGTCATAAACCAACACAAGTTAACTCTACATCAATGCAGATGTTTTCTTAGAAGGTTTTATTAACTCTTTAGCTTCAGTTTTACTAAAAACACTTTCATACAAATGTTGTTAAAACATAATCCAGTTCCTTCTTTTATATTATACTATATATACTTATGTACACAAACCCACGACCTTGCTATTGTGTCTCCACACCAGGTAAAATGTATTGTGTACAGTCAACGCCACAGTTTGTGTTAAATCTGCCATATCAGTGGTGGCAGCAGAGGCGAGTGCGACGCCTGCGGTCGTCTGAACCTTTGTTGTCTGTTTGATTTGATGCAGAACCAGAAAACCACTCGTTTACAGAGGAGGATGTGGAGAATCAGGAGATAAATGTTGCCTCAGATCACTCACATCTGGTTCCAAACAGATAGAGGCACAGGCAAACATGGAGCTCCGACAAGATGTGTCGAACTGTGACGATTTGTCATCATGTAGTGTGCGTTACAGCGTACACAAACACTCAGAAGCCTCCGTGACCCGAGGTGAAGGTCAAACTGTGGGTTGCAGTGATGGTTATTAGGTCAGGAGTGTGGTTGCCATGGTTTCCCGTCAGTGGCAATGAGAGCACTGACCCCAATAGACACGACGGAAGAAAAAGCCCAGCCCTGTTTTAACATGTCAGTAAATGTATGACACAACTACCTCAGATCAGGAACTATCAACCAGATCTCAACTAAAGGTTCTGTGAGTGGAGAATGTTAAATATTAACAAATATTTAACAAACAACAAGTCATATATTGTGATCACAATAACAGCAATGACTAATATCAGTGGCAGTCTGGAGTGTCTGAGCACCGAGGCGGCCTGACTCAACAAGCGTCAGACTGAATAATCAGCCCACAGAGCCACAGTTGGCGTCTCACAGAGAGAGGCGACCGATTCACCACAGAGAACTCACGACAGCCACGCCGAGCCAAATCTGACACAAAACATTTCAATCAAAAAGAGCAAACGGGCCAGCAGCAGCATCAGAGAGACAGAGTGTCAAGCAGGAAAAGCAGATTCAGATTATTCAAACATTCTATTTGAAAACAAAAACAGAAAGCTTTACAGTTAACGATAGAAAATCTAGCATCGAAGACAAATTACAAATTGGGCTACGGAAGTACGCAAATGTAGCGATAATGAATTAGAATTGCTTAGATTATATGGGTCCATGTGTGTGTGTCTTAATTTCCATGAAGAACTGTGACTAGTATCACTAATATTCACCATAATACTGGTTTCCATGAGTTAAAGTGTGAAGTGAGAATGTGGGATTGTTGATGCATTTTCTATCTTTGTGTAGATTAAGTGTCATTTGTATAGTCCTGCACATGTGGCTGTTACCCACAGGTTAAGGGTGAATGTGTGAGTGTGTCATTTTATTACTAATAATAAAAATATTCAATATTAAATCAAAAACTCACAGAGCATGCACACGCACACACACACCCTATCCACAGCCACCTGTCCCTCATCTGACCACTGCTGCCCTTCGACTCGTGCTAACACCTGTCCCCCTTTAATGGCACCAAGTGTTCCTCTGTGCAAGCACTGTGAAACCACCCAAAGTTACAGTAATGACATTCCAAGTTATCACCGTAGGTACACACACAGCCGGGATTCCAGGATTAAGTTATACTGAATGCAAGAGTGAATGTTAACACTTTTTTACAGAAACAGATGGTGTTGTTTCTGGTCTACATTTAGCATTTAGCCCTTTGCCATATGACCCTCATGTGGAGGACAAAGCGGTAGAAGATGAATGAATGGATGAAAAACTGGTTCATGCATGAGCTTCTACTGCAGCACATTTCATATATTGGCAGTTGAGTGTACTGTATTTTTAGGGATTTGTGGAATAACGTATTTTTGGGATTAGCTGCAGGTTACCAACTTTTAAACTACAGTAGCCTAATATGCCTCTCGGATTAACTGGCAACGGCTTAGCTCTCATACATAAAACATGATGGACACTGCAGGAAATGAGAGCAGCCACCACTCCACACTGAGCCTGTCATGGCAATGTGCTGCTGCTGCTGCTGCACACACACACACACGCGCATGTACAGCCACACACGTGCTAATGCAGCTTTCATGCGGAGAGAGCGGTGAGTATTTTTCGAGGTAGCTGTGACAGCACAAACACCCTCGACTCGTTCCACTGCGTCAGTCTTTAAAAGTCACAATCTAATCGGAACACATGGGCCGTGTGTGGAAGAGCCAGTGGTTCCAACATTCAAATAGAAGCCAACATTCACATGGTGAGGACGTGAGTGATGATGCAGATGAAGCGGAATGGATGGTTAAGAAGGACAGAGATGCAGCTTTGATCCCATCATTTTTCACTCCAGGCACGCATGGCTGAGCCGTCTCCTTTCCTTCTCTCTTCCTTCTCCTCTCAAGATCTTTCCTTTACACCCCCCCATCCCCCCATCCTCCCATCCTTCCATCCTGACACTACACTGCTGTTTTATTGATTCCGGGGCAAGATTCACAGTTCCTCAACACTGGCTCCTCTTCCATCCCTCAGAGACGTTCAGACATATGAGATGTCCATTAAAGAGACGTCACTCAACACAATGGAATTCACTCCATCGGTTAGATTCAGGCGAGTGGACGGCTGCTGACTGGACAGATGACATTCTGTTAAGATTTGTACTATGATAGAAGACAGCATCCACACACACACATACAAGGTTAGTAGGGCATGTGGTGTTATGAGTAGGGAAGCATGTGTATGAAAGAGTGTGTATGAAAGTGATGTCAGTGGAAAGGTTATAAGGCTGCTGTGTTTCTGCCTCACAGGAGCCCTGTGTGTGAAACTCACACACCTCCTTCCCCCATTTAACCAACCAAACACAAGTTCCGCTACTGGCATAGCTGTAACAGGGGACTAATTGTGCTGCAGTGTGTGTGTGTGTGTGTGTGTGTGTGTAGTACATGTGTGTGCATGTTTCTATTGGTGCTTTCCTGCCTGAACCCTGAAAGCCTGAATCACACCCATGCCGCAGAAATGGAGTGTTACCATAGAAACGAGAAGAGGGGTTTATTCTCCCAGTGCTAGTGAAGCTGACACGTACTGTACATCAGTGTTCACACACACGCGCAGACACACACACACACACACACACAGAAGCTCTCTCCTGGGTATGGCACTGCGGACTTCTCTCCTGCTGAAAAACATTACCGCCGACGATGGGAAGAAGTCGGCTTCCTCTTCCTCTCGCATCAAACAAAAACACAGAAACCACTTAACAGATTTCACTACATCCTCATGATCGCAAATTAAAGCAAATGGACCATTCAGTGCTGTAATAGGCCCACATTCACTCGATAGCGTGTCACATGGGTAACTTAACAGCGTTCCTCTTCATTTCCTTCTTTAGACTCGACAACTAGAATTTCCCAAATTTTAAGAAAACAACAACGAGCCCAAAGATTGACAATACGCAGCTGTCTTTAGGTCAACTTAAAATAAAAACATGTACAGTATAAGGAAAACCACATAATGGTCAGGTTATGTTTTTCCACGTCCATGTACAAGCCGAGGTCTGCTACGGTCTGTGTGACAGTAACTTTCACAATCAGCCCATTTCCAAATCACAGCGCGCTTGTTTTGATCTAAAGTGACAACAAAGAAGACGGTAACCATGGAAACGCTAGTGAGGTTATATGAGCACATCCACCAGTGTCAACACATACAGACAGAGACAATGCAGTATCACTGACGCAGACCCTTGTCTAAGAATGGACAGAAGCATGTAAAGTACAACTCTGCAGACACAGACCATAGTAAGGATGACCCGGCACTAAGATGTTCCATTGTTCATAATTATCATATCTTTAATGAGGAAGTCTGTTTTTCTATTTTAGACCATTTCTCTTTTCTCATTAAGATCAAACAAACAGAATACCATGATACGCTATGAAGAACTAAAGACATTAAGGACAGTTACGAGAATGGTAAAACACATCTGTCAATATGACAATGCCAAGGTCATATTTCTACTACACAATCTTTAAAATAAAAGAATTATAGATCATTGTTGTCCTGCAAGTTCTTCAAACAACTATTATACTAACTTCTGCATTTGTGCAAATTTCACTTACAATAACAATAACACTATGTTCTTCCTATACAAGTAATTCATTCGATGTGTCACCAGTTGCTCTTGGCTCAACACTAAACTCAACAAGAAAAGAACAGCAGTCGAAGTCGACTGCTGTCCAGATGGAAAGATCATGTTTTACATGAGGAGGAGGAGGAGAGAACGACCCATTAGTCCCCAGTTTCTTTTGTTCTCGGCTGTTATCTATCAGCTCGAGAGCTTTTAGCCCCGAGGCTGAACGAGTGGACGAGTTGATCCTGCTGCTCGTCTCAAAAGGTGGAGGCAGGTGGGCAGAGGAGGTCCAACCTCTCAGCCCCCGCCACATCACCCCAGGGCTCAGCCTCACACACACACACACACACAAAAAAACCCCTCTCATCTACTGTTTTTAACTCATCTTAAAGACCCAGTATGTAACATTTAGGAGGATTTATTGGCAGAGTGGTGAGTGAAGGAGCTCCTGCTTTTGTTAGAATACGCAGTCTCATCATTGAATGTTACTCATTTTTACACCCTGGGCCTTAAAAGTACTGAGCAGAATAAGAGTAAATGTCAGTGAATGCCAAAATTGGTACAGCAATTTCACTTTTTCCAAAATATTTTCATCATCGATTTATCGTCAACTTAAGAAAACGTCGTAAAAAAGAAAAAACATGGATTGACGTTTTCCACTCCTCATGTTATCAAGTGTCTTGTTTTATGGAACTCAAACTGATTATCAAAACAATTGAGTTAGTAACCAATTGCTAATTGTTGTAACCCAATCCATGTCTACAAAATAAAAGCCTTCAAACCACTTTAGCGTAGGGTTGCATGATGACTAATGACGTCAACATTAGCCTTTACCTCCTTGACTTCCTACAACTATTTTTTTACGTTTATTTATTTTCTTCAAAGAAGAAAATGTATATCTACATCTGATAAAAACTATTATGTTTATTTTAACAGAAGAGACTAAATGCAGTTGGACGCAAGGAAAAAGATCACATATACACACACATGTAAAGTCCAAAGTTTGAATTTCAAAAACTGGATTTTGTTATTTCACCACAGAGCTGCTACCACTGCAGACTGAAGCCTCTGCCCTGTTTGGTTCAGTGATGGAAAAGAAGAACACAGCTTCAAGCTTCCCCTTAATACAGCAGCTCTGCTCGTGCCTAAAATAGCTCCCTTTTAGAGTACGGGAACCAAATCTACATCATAACTGCCACAAATTCCTCTTCACATGTTTCTTTCTTGTGCACAAACCTACAGAGGGAACCCTCACAGACATGTCCCAGGCACACTGTTATTTTGGTAAGCCAGCGTTCGAGGCTGTGATTATATGATGTGATTGGTGCGTCGTTCTGGATGCAAGCGGCAGCAGAGCTCCACATGAAGCCCAGAAACAGTCACAATGTCCACTGTGTGTACAAGTACCTAGCGGAACGAGTGAGCGCTTGTTTACAGCGGGGAACTAATACTAACACCAGGGGAGATAAATGACACTTGGAACGACATTTGCTCAGAAACCCGGGAAAAATCACAATGTATGACTGTGTTTAGTCGGTGTTCAGACTGTTGTTGTTACAGTTGCTGTTTCAAAGGTTTAAAAAGAATTACGTTAGTTTTGTTCAATCTAAACAAAATCCCTTAATCAGCGCAGTCAGATTACATTTGCATTTAAAAGCCAGGCTAGTTAGCTGCTACATCATCATCATCATCACCATCAACAGGACTTTTAGATGAAGCAGCATGAGAGTGTGCATGAAAACACAGACTCAGCCTGCAGCAACAGGAACATGCCCTACTAAACTGATTCACTCATGAGCGTTGTTGACAGAAGGCAGAGAGACAGCGAGGATTTTCAGAATGATTAAAGGGAGATGTACATTACAACCTATTTTGTACAATGACATACTTTACAATGAAAATAACCACCAAATGCATGCATAAGCTGTAATAACGGGAACAACCATCCACAGCTGTTGCAGCACATTGTGTGTGTGCGTGACTGCGTGTGACTTAAGTGTGGCAGTGTTGACCGTATGAATATTTGTGTTTCAGCTTCACTCTGGCCCAGGACCAGAGCCTTTGGGTCAACAATGAAAACACAGACAACACATAAAATGAACTTAATAATAATATATTTTAATGTTTAGAGTATCAGAGAATCTGAATTTTCTTGCAATGCCATGACTTTGACCCTCGATCTCCAAATCTATGAATTTTGTACTTTCCATAAAGATGTTCTTGAAACATTGAGTTCACAATATCAAAGACTTTCTTAGAATTTTTTGTTACCAATTTAATGGTGATGTAAAAGATACAGTGACCTTAACTTAAAATGGTTGCTGCAATACCAATACAAAACACTGCATGAGTGTGGTTTAAGTAGGTTCCCTGATTTGACAAATGATGTAAATAAGACACTGTACATACACATATGTCTCACTGTCTGCTTTATTTCTATAAACATTGAACCCATTTAGTTATGTTTTTTTAAGTTTTTCTGAGTTGATTTTTTTTAGACGTTTTTGAGAAGGATACCAGGACTTTTTAGGTCTTGGTACCTTATAGTATTTGGCACCAGTTAGCTGCTGTCTTCTCGCTCTGCTAGTATCCAATGTGTTGAAGTGCTAAGAGCTGGAATATTGGGTGGTTGACTAACAGTATCTTCACCAAATAAATGTATACATGTAATTGATGAAAATACTGACTGCAATGTTTTCAAGATTGAAAAGTCTTCCTTTCAGGATCATCAGAGGAAAGTCTTATTTTTGTCAGCAGAGGAATTAAGTGATAGAAACTCTAATGCTGTGTTATGATGTATTAATGGACCACTAAATCAACTTTAATCGCTTAAGAACACATATTTTCATACGAAGGATTCTTGCATGATACCTCTGTGTTGCAAAACAGAAGCAAAAACCATCTGTAATACACATTAAGTCGTGTTCATCTCATGAAACACTTCAAAGAGCATTGACGGGGAAATGACTATGACACAATCATTCATAGCCTTTTCAAGAGGAGGTGGAAAAAAAGCCTCATGGTTATTCAGGTTTTATGCTGCGATTTTAACATTAAAACTGTTTTTAATGTTAAAATGTTTTTTCAGTGTTTGCTGTGGCATCAAAATATCCTCGTCTGTGATCAAACAGTCTGCAGATGATGACAAAAACAGCCTCAGAAGGCCTGACAACCTGTCATGCATTCTACAAACTACGCCAAAGAACTCTGCAAATCGCTTGGGTCCAGGCCGGCTCCGCATGAATGGTGTCCTCTGTTACCCTTTAAACAGTCATACCAGAGATCCCAGGCCTTTTACACCCCACCCCAAACCCAAAGCTGTGGCAAAGAGAGGACAAGACCGCTCTTATAACCAACGCTGACATCTAAAGCTGTTATATTTTTACAGGAGGCAGCAGAGATAAAAATGTTACTAAATCAGCCTGCGGTCAAACAAACTGGCCATGAAAAGCAGCCATTTAATGGTCACAGATTTTTAGACATATGAAGCTAAAGCTTAAGGTGCTCACATCGGTCTCAATGAGATGTTTCAACACTGAACGGCAAGAGAGGTTATGAGTCTGATTTTCATAAATTAGGACAAAGGGATTCACTTAGGAGTCTTTGAGAAAAGCCTGAAAAAGCACAAAGAATTTTGGTTCAGTTGGCGGAGGCCAAGGCCACTGAATTAAAAAGAGCATATATTTGGACTGACCAGAGAAAGGAAACAATCCCCGAACGCTGCTCTGAAGAAACTGGAAGAGGTAACGTTGCACACGCAGGAGCAGAAAAATGCAGCACCTGTTTTGTCTGTTTCGATGGCACAGTATGACATAGAGAAATGGTTCAGTACCATCATAAGACACACACTTCCAGCTGTTCAGCCTTGATCTGTACACCATATCGTGAAATCAAAGTCCGTCTAGACATCAACTCCCTCCTACACAACCAATCTGAACTCTCTCTCTCTCTCTCTCTCTCTCTGTCGAGTGCACACGCACACACACACACACACACACGCACACACAAAAGTAGCCAGAGTAAGTGATCAGAGGATGAGAGAAACAAAGTCTCGGGAAAAATAATAAAATAAATAATCAACTAAAACATCTTTCACACTGAAATTGGCAGGTATACCGGGATGTTTAAACCCAGACACAGGTGCTTAAAATAGACGATTAACACCATTCCCAATGCCAGTCACAGTCATGACTTTGACATCCAAATGGACAACTGCTCTCGTCCCAGAATACAAGCATTAGTCAGCAATCGGTTTATTGAATGGAAGTGGACAACCTAGAGCTCAACGCTCTAAAGACAGTGGAGATGGTCGTGGACTTCAGGAAGAACCCAGCCTCACCTGCACCCATCAACCTCTGTGACTCCACAGTTGACACTGTGGATTCCTTTCGCTTCCTGGGAACTATCATCACCCAGGACCTCAAGTGGGAGCTGAACATCAGCTCTCTCATCAAAAAAGCCCAGCAGAGGATGTACTTCCTGCGGCAGCTGAAGAAATTCAGCCTGCCAAAGACAATGATGGTGCACTTCTACTCCTCCATCATTGAGTCCATCCTCACCTCCTCCATCACCATTTGGTACGCTGCTGCCACGGCCAAGGACAAGGGCAGACTGCAGCGTGTCATTCGGTCTGCAGAGAAGGTGATTGGCTGCAATCTTCCATCTCTCCAGGACCTGTTCGCCTCCAGAACCCTGAGGCGTGCAGGAAAGATTATGGCTGATCCCTCCCACCCTGGACAGAAACTCTTTGAGTCACTCCCCTCTGGCAGGAGGCTGCGGTCCATCAGGACCAGAACCTCACGCCACAAGAACAGTTTTTTCCCGTCTGCTACGAGCCTTATCAACAAGGCCCGGAGCGCCCCCCTGACACTCTGACTCCTCACACTCCTCCTCTGCCTCTACATGTCACATTATCTTACATCCTTTATGCGTTATATTAACGTCATTACCGTGAACTTTTGCACCTGGTGAATATTTCACTGTTACTCACTTACTGCCCAGTTGTACTGCTCTTTACTGCTCTTCTGTAGTGCTCTTTTTCATCTTTAAAAAAAAAAAAAAAAAAAAAAAAAAAACATTTATATACTGTGTATATATACAATACGTTACTGTTTCACTTAACTTTTACTGTTTTACTGTTTCACTTAACTTCTTACTGTTTCACTTTCTTTTTTAAACTTTGTATGCTTGTATGCACCTATGTCACCAGAACAAATTCCTTGTATGTGCAAATCATACTTGGCAATAAAGCTCTTCTGATTCTGATTCTGATTCTGAAGTGTGTCAGCCTCCGTTAGGGGGCAAGACTTCCCCTTTCAGCTCGACAGTACAAGGTGGTTTCCAGCCAGTTGCAGCATGGTGCCATGCTAAAAGCTACGTGTGTCATAGTACTGAGCGGGAAATTGTGCAGAGAAGAATTTGACGTGTTCGCCCTGGTCTTGCGTTCCCATCGTAGCCAAGGTCAATAAATAAAAACCTACATGCATTGCAGAGCTATTTTATCTGGGACTGAATGCTGATTAAACACATCCCCATTGGTGAAAAACCCATTCAAACCAATGATTAAAAGGCTGTTTTGACCGGTGGGGAATGTAGTGTAAGTGATGGTTCAAAGGGTCAATTAACAAGTTTTCTCTCGGCTCCAATTCAATCAGGTCTCCCCCACCTTCTTCCTCCTACACAGTGAATATAGTGATTCAATTTAAGAATCCATGTGTGTGTGTGAGTGAAGCACGACAGCATCACTCTCAGTAACATAGTTACCTGATGTGTTTGTGCTCTGTTGGCACAAAGTAATAACGTTGCCCTGATGCCGTTTTCTGACCAAATGTAATATAAGATGCTCAAGAATAAAACTAAAGTCATTTTAATGTGCACTGGTTTCTCACTTTCGATTGTGATTTTTGTTCCTGCAACCAGGACCCCAACGTTTTCTGTCTGTGCAAGGGGAGTTTCTGTGATATAAGATTACTTAATTTAATTACAACAATCTTAAGCAAGATCAATTTATTGGATCACTTGAAGCAACCAACCATGTAAGGGCTCCACTCAGTCCAAGTCCTTTTTCAAAGTGCAGAGTATAAAGTAAATTGAAAACCTGTTAAATCCATTAGACCTAAGACCCCAATGCTTCCACACTCATCCATATGTCTGCAGTCTGGAAATGTGAAACCGATACACGGCAAACCAAGTAAGGGAAAAACCGAAGATCCCCAAGGCATAATATATCAAAGCCAGTTTCAGTCACCATTGCCCCACTAACATATGGTGCAGGGGTAAAGCACAGAGCGACTCATACGCACAGACACTGACACCAAGCTGGAGAACAATGAATGCACACCTACTGTATAAAAGAAAAAGAAAAAACATAATACTGCTACGTTCAAACCAGCAACAGCAACATTGCGCTAGTAAAGCAAGACAGGAAAAATGCTTCCTGACTGCTGTAATACACTCACTACAGCTGTAACACTAAAACCTGGTTTTCCAGTGTGCAAAGAGTTTTTAAACTTGAATACAAACATCTTGAATTATCGCTTAACAGGCAATCTTGATCACAACACGTGAACTCTTACTAGACATAATTAGCGTAAAAAATTAGCAAATTGAATATTAATCGGAACGACTTAACGATCTCAACCTTCGAAAGCAAAGGTGGAGTCGAGCATTCGACCACGCCCCCAGTGTGACATCCTGCAGGCGTCACACGCTAACTTAAGGTAACCACAGCAACAGCTGTTTGGAGCGTCACATCGACCCTTCGACGCTTCTTTTCTGTGTTTTCATCAACACAACACACTCACTGCTGTAATTACTAAATGTCCATCCCATCACCAAGTCGTGGAAAGACTTTAAGTGAATGTTTATGACCCTAAAGTGTCATCAAGAGGGACAGACGGACACAAAGCTATAGGACAGCGGGGACTGTACTGTGTAGGTGGTCTCAGGGAGACACAGAGGACACAAAAGGCAGAACAACTGTGTGGCTGAGAGGTGCACAGACTGATGCAGGGACAAAAAGAGACACTGTAGATATAAACCTCTGACCCTTGCCATCATCTCATCATCCAGCACCTCAGTGCTTAACCCTGTGACTCTGTGAGATCATTCTGCTGTTGGAGGCGGCCTAATGGAGCTTTTGTAGGCTTATATTGTCTAAGTCTACACAATAGGCTGATTGTTTAAATAAGATGACCCGGGAGTGATTAACAGGATGTTTAGAAATGAAGCAAAACCAGATTAAGACAGACAGCATTAAACCAAACCTCACTTGACTTTAACAGCTGTTAAATAAAGAACATGAAACATAAAATCAAGTCATTCGATTTGACTAAAAGCTCACATTTCATATATTTTTTTATTCCTGATAATTCTATGATTTAACCAGGCCCTGAGGATGTGGGTCACAGCCTGACATGAAGGAAATGTGTGTCTCTGCTTTACCATGAGAACATTCCTGCACTGTCGCAGCAGCGTGCCAGGTCACGCTCAATTCCTGCTCATCAGAGTCACAGTTTATAGACACCGTTACAGCACTGTAGTGAATCACACTGGTTCAGTTTGCTGAGCTCAACGGGTTTCACATCCAGAGACACAGCCGCACACAGTAAAGAACTGACAAGTGGATTCTAGTAACTAGTACGGAGACTGTTGGTAGAGGATTGTTGTTAAACCTTGGTATGCGTGTGTGGACTGTGAACTACGTGGATGCTGCATTTGAGTTCAGCCTTACCTGATAGTAGGCCTTGATCTGCCTGATGAGAATAGAAAGGTTCTGGATGCGCAGTGTGGGGTCATTGTTCACTTTCTTGTTGGTCCTCTGCACCGTGGCTTTAGGATTTCTGCAGGGATTAGAAAAAGGTCTGGTCATTTTTCAAGTTCACCATCTGAACAATGCAGCAGGAGGAGACTGTCTGAGTCTGACACAACAGCAAGGAAACGTCTGGAACACTGAGGTGAGGCGAGGCGAGGCGAGGGGTGGTGCCCAGGGCGAGCAGAGAGGAGGACACTCGCTAGGTGTGTGCAATATGTGCAGCATCTCTTGCATTAATAGTATAATTGTAGTTTTATGGATAAAATAAAACTAGAATAAAAGCTCTGCTTCCACTAAAATGTCATAAAATAAATCAGATATCCATCAATTGTCAAACATGTCTAGCAGGGGGCTCCAGACTTCCCTTTCCCAAGCCACATCGTCCAACTCTGACATGTGATGCTCATGTACTCCCAGGCCAGCAAGGAGATATAATCTCTCCACCTCGTCGTCTAGTTGCTCTGCCCCTAGGTCTCCTACCAGTTGGACAAGCCAGGAACACTTCCCTAAGGAGGCACATCGTGGCATTCTTACCAGGTGTCCAAACCACCCCAACTGGTTCCTTTCCACATTCTCATGCATCCCCAAAGCAGCATGGCACATTGAACCCTGTGCAAGCTCAGCTTCAATCGATCTTACGTAACGACACAGAATAGCTTTTATTCACAACAATGAGCGAGACAGTGATTAGATAAATACAGCAAAATCGTCATCAAAGGCTAGTATCCAGAATACCTGTCCACCAGCCCTGGTGCCAGCACAACACAGGGAACATAAATACTGTTACCACTTACATGGTAAATGACATGGTGCCAGTGCAGGTGGTGGAGAGAAATGAGTTCAAACCACTTTAGACCCACAACGTTTCCTAAATTTGATTCATGGACTGAACTACAGAAGGTTTCACAATGGATTTCTGTGCCATTTTTCTAAAATCCCTTGCTTTTATGAACATAATTAACCAAACTGAGCTCATTCTGTGCCTTTGTGGATTATCATCTCATTATCCTTAACATCTATGTCCCACAAAATGCTGATATGTTTTGGCTAATAGTGCAAACCCCTAACAAACTATGAATTATCTGCTTTATTCTCGCATAGGCTGTCTCTGACATTTTGAAGGAGGTTTGACGAGGAGGCTGGAAGGACATTTATTTTCTCACATACAGACCCTGGATGTCTTTTAGGAAAATGTCTAGACTTCAGTGCATGGCTGAAAGTGTGTTCCACACTGGCTGGTTTTCAGTTCAACACTGAATTACATCACTGTGTGGTGGGGTGGGAGCGTGTTTGACCAAAAACATTAGCAGCACACCGACAATGGACCCTTGTGTTACGCATGTTAAAGTAAAGTAACCACAGACACAGCCGAGTCGTAAAGCTGCACCTTCACATCCGTTATCAGTTGTCGCCAAAGATTCGTCTCCGACGAGTCACATCACAGACTTTGATGAGTTTAATCCACGTCAACATCGGTGTGAAGCATTTGCATGACGTCAATAATCCTCTCATGATTCTCTTTTTTCTCCCGTTGATGTACAGAAAAGAGAGGCTGTGTGTGTGTTGATGATTGCTGCCTGAGGGTCTTCATAAAGCAGCACGCATGACGTTATCACGGGTGTCAACATGTTGTAGTGAGCTGCAGACATTCCACACATTAACAAAGAGAACTTCTCAAAAACAAACCCAATAAAGAAATCAATGCTCATTTCACGTCAAATCTTTTTCCAGTCTAGTGACATCATTTCAATAATTGGTGCAAATAAACTAACATTATGTTCAAATGGTAATTATTAAGTTAGTAAAACATTACACAGAGTTATCAAACACGACACACGTGGACATAGTATAATAATTACTGATGCGCCCGGGGAAATACCGATTTGTTAAGCTAGTGTTCCTGCTTTGTCACAACAGTACTGATAAGGTTTCGTCAAGTAGCTGATAAGTAGTGACGCTGTCACATCTTGATCGACTTACACGGTGTCATTTTTCTAGATTTACTGTTATTCACATCAACAGCAGAAAGACTGTGCTTTCCACGTAGATCCCATAACTACTGTTAATAGAAGCAAATGACATAAATTCAAACACTGTGTAAAAGCAACAGAGGAAATGTTTCATTTGTAAATGGAGCAATGTGAGAGAGAGAGAGATTTCCTGACCCACACTTTTATTTTATTTATATGCTTGTTTAGTACAAACCTCAAACCATTAGTACTTAAATCAATGTTTTCATTCACGTTTTTACTGTAAAAATTCAACACAAAATTTGCCACTAATTTCTTTCAATATAACTGTAGTATTTCTTCTTATTATTATTATTATAAATTGACAGTATTCACAGTTGCAGTTGACAACAGGACATGATTACACAGAGCAGAGCAAAACTGCTGGATTATACAATCAAGGTCGCTTGAATCATCTTGAAACTCGTGAAAGCACTCGGAGCACGACGCTCACAGGGTCAATACACGCGAGTGATGATCCAGATCACAACCTAAATGGAATCATTTCTTCCATAAGCCAAAACTAACAGACTTAAATGTCATTAGACGAGACAAATGGCGTGAGAAAAAACATCATCTTGGCAGAGGTAACAATACCTGCAGGGTAGAAAATAGACATCAAACCCAGAAAATAATAAAAAAATTAAAAAAAGCAAAAATCAACCCTCAACACGTCCCTGTTCATTCATTTATGAAACATTCACTCTGGGCTTGTCAAGAACAACAACAACAACACCAGCGTAAGTTTTACATTAACACGATTAAAGAGAAACTCTCTCTTTATTACACACGGCTCAGACTTCAAAGCATGTACATCGCATGACCTATATAACAGGGTCAACATGCTCCAAGAAGGGGGGGAGGAGACGCCTGGCTGCTTGTGCATGCATGTGGAGTGGAGTGCATGTGAAGTCATGCATGAGTGTGTGTGTGTGTGTGCATGTCTGCATCTGTGCCCTTACACTTCAGCAAACCATGATCATATCTGCTTCTGTACAGTTAAAGTGTGAAATACAGCAGAGGCAGAATCTGATAAAGAGTTTATGTAATAAAAAAAGAGGTCAAAGGTAAAGAGTCTGCATTTTCCAAAGGGACAGTGAATGTGGTGGATGTTTATGGTCACTAGGGCCTTTTTGATGGACTATCATCACTTCATCATGCAGCTGACCATTTTTCTAATGTCATTTCTAATATATATATATAAGTTCAAAGAAGTGTGTAAGAATTAGTGACAGCCAATGATTAGGCTGCAACAAACAGAGGATTCCTCCTCTCTTCACATGTGAGAAAGGATGAAGTTCTTTCTCATTTCTGTAGTAAGCCTCCGCTTCAAAATGCTAAACACGTGCTCTCTGGCTAGTTAGTCCTCTGGGTCTGCTGTAGAAACACGGCAGCACAAGAAGGTCGCCGCCATAAAACCACATCCTTGCCTAAAGTACATGTAAAAGGCTAATTCTAAGGCTATGACAAACAGATATGTTTTATTTTAAAGCGATTATACACGATTCTACACAGACCTATGATTAGTATATTCCATTTCTGCCATTAACCTCCTCTGAATGTCACACAGCGGACTTTGAAAAGTGACAGAGCAGAAGGTCAGAAGTTGAGGTCTCGAGTCGATCGGCTGCAGTGGAGACGTGTTAATTGGTCTTTGAAATAACCTCATGGCACTCACGCACAAATCATGCTAATCAGAAGGACACAGGGTTCTTTTTAATAGGAGTCTAAATGAAGTCATGTGACATTGTCTCCCCCCCCTTTGAAGGTACATAGTAGGGGGTCTATTTAACTCATTAATTAGGAAGCACAGAGGAGACCGTAATCCTGTCAGGGCAAGGAGGGTGATGTGGTGAATGGGGTGGGGCAAAGGAAAATGTTTGCCCATTCACACATTCCATCACTGTCTGTCAGCCAATAACATGGCAGACACAACAAGACCAATTTCCCCCTTTTTTGCCTCCATTTTGCATTCTTGCACCCAAACACCGTGGAGGAGCAGGAAACTAATGGGGTGATTTAAAAAGCTGCGAGGAGTCAAAAATCCAGCTTATTTCCTCGCTGCCTGCTCCTGCTGACACAGTAAACTGAAGACTTGAAAATAGATTAGGTCTAGACAGACAGAAAGCCAGATTAACTAGGCAAGCAACTATATTCAGCAAGTGACAGAGGCAGCCAGACAGCCAGTCAATAAGCCGATGATGCCGATAGATGATGCAGCTGTGTGTCGAGCCCGAGGTTCTCTCCTCTCCTCTCATGGCTGGGATAGGCTGGGCAGGTTGGGGAGCAGTGGTAACCTACATATGACAGGCTACATTAAAGTCAGCATGGGCAACCAAGCACACACACACACACAAAAAACCACGCTAGTTGGCCACGTGCTGGGGACTGATCTTATGAGCTGTACTGTCCAAACACAGCAGCTGAGAGTGTGTTTATGTCTCCATATGTGACACACACACACACACACACACACACGCGTGCCAAACTGCTCCAGTAAGAGGAATCTCAGGATGAGGATGAGCTTGTTTTAGAAAGCATGCCAGGGTTAACAGTTCAGTGCAGGGTAATTATGTGGGTGTGTTTCTGTAACATATCCACACGCCAAATTCAAACGCATGAGCCGTTATTCACTCACAGCGTTACACACCATCAAACATTCCTTTTCTTAACTGTTGGCTCATCATGTGCAGCTTAATTGCTCACATCACACTTCTAATAAACCATTTCCCTACACAGCTCATGCATTACATTTATAAATGTAGTGTTTGTTTATAAGTCGACAGGCTAATAGTCAAAGAAACGTGGTCGTACACGCGTGCGTCTCAGTGGTTCAAGAATAATGTGGCTCTGTAAATCAAATTATGAACACTTGGAGAACAAGATTACATTTGATGAAATGTTTATGTGACAATATGAATCATTAAAGTTCTGCCTTCTAACAACATTACAATCAAACCTTGTTATACTGGAGCTCATGTTGACACACCAACTGCCTTTTTTTTTTAACTCATTTTTATCCTTACACCTTGGACGGATGCTATGGATTCAGTTAATCTGAGAATTGAACTGTAAAAATCTCTATAAATCTCTGTTTAAAGCAGTGTTTCCCAATCCTGGTCCTCTTTTTAGACGGTGCCCTGCTCCAACTCACCTGATTCAAATGGATGGGTCGTTATCAGGTTTTTGCAGCGCTTGATGATGAGCGGACCCTTTGATTGGATTAGGATTGGCAAATAGTGGTTTAAGATCTGTCTGTGTTAAGGAGGCAACAGTTCCTACACTTCACCCCAAAAATAGACATGATCACTTGCAGGTCAACAAACACAAATTTAAGTTACGGTTGGTGTCATTCTTCAGGGTACGAACATAAAGTATCTAAGCACTAAGTACTATGTTGACTTGTCAGTACAACAGGTACAGTATGTTTTTTTGAGATCCCACAAACTTCTCAGCCCCACGCACCTCCCCCTCCTCCACCCATCTCCTCTGGGAACTGTATTCTGCAAACAGACCAGTGAGGATCTGACTGCTGGTATGCGGCTCTCATCACCCGGTTTCCTCATCTTGACGTTTCATGGCCTTGTTTCTCGCTGTCCCGTCTTTGTCACCGTGTTTCATTGGAGGCCTCTTCCCATTCCTCCCCTTTGCTACTGTATCCATAGGAACTGCAGCTAAACCTACTCCTGTCAACTTTAAATGTGTAATTAGTTTTCCTAAATAATAAGCTAAATGCACCAGACTCAGATTTCCTCTTTTTAACACATACACTGCTCTAACTTTGCTTTGCTCTTAATCTTCAGGTAATGAGAATCTAAAACTTCCCGCAGATGCGTTTTGCAACAAACTTGCCCAGAGAGAAGGGATTATACTTCCTGAGCTACCAAAGTGCCGATAACATGCAACAGATGGAGGAAGTGCTGCGTTTGCATTATCAGCATAAAGCAGCAACAGCAGAGTAACACACAACATGGAGTCACATAAAGAAAGAGACAGCTGTTTCATATAATAATTCAGTGATAAGTAAAACCCTGTCTCTTCTTAGATTGATGTAAATAGTTTGTGTAAATCATAATAATGTCCATAAATAATACATATCTGTGTCATTTCCTGATGCATGCTTCACATGAAGACCAGAAATTGCGAGAATACATTTCTTTAGACGTCATTATCGACTTTGACCTTAAAAGCAAACCAGTGCCTAAAGTCCTAAAAGCGTCCCTAAGGGGTTCACGTCCTTGGTTCTGAGGTTTCAAGTGCCTCACATTAACACGGCCCTGTTAAAGTTTTGTCCTCCGAAGGTCACAGCTGCTGCTTCCTGTTTGACTTCATACATGCACACAAACACACATCCTGCTGCTGGACACGACACTGAGAGAATGGCGTGACACAGAGATGATAATGACAGTAGGCAGATTAATGATTGGTGTAAAGAACCGTGGACATCAGAGACTGAGGAGCAGCAGCAGCAGCAGCAGTGAGAGCAGCTCTGCGTGCCTGCTTTCTCCACTCCAGCAGGAATCCCAACTATGTCCTGCTGTAACCAGCATTAAATACAACCAACAAAGGTCTCGGCAAGCAGAGGAGACACAGAGGAGGGAGGACAGGCGAGGTGAGGAACAGCAGAGACACAGATGAGGAAGAAGAAGAAAACCAGGGAGCGACGTGATTTTAAAGAGAAACAGATGATGGAGATATACTGACATGATTATGAACTCACTGTCTAGGCTCCTGCTTGATTACATTTTAAGAAGCTTGATAATGTTTTTGTTTCTTTAATTGCATCTCCACCTTTATCATCACCTACGCTTCTCAAACAGATGGTAGATGGTAGTTTTTCATTCAAAAGAATTCACGTTTGTAACAAAAACATAGAAGACGTGACTCAACTAAGTGGTTTTAACGCACCTCCGGATTTAACCTCAGAGCAGCAGAGACATACGACGCAAGGCAAAATGTACGTCCATGTGTTAAAGGAACGCTTACCGGAGAATAAAACAATGTGTCCGACAATTTACAACTACAGAAAAGAACCACGGTGAAACATGAAGCACATCTTTCACTGACTTCCCTCAAAGTTCTGAAATTCTGTCATGAAAGAACATGATGACAGGCAAAGTGAGGACCATTTCCTGTTTAGATTATCATACACGGGAGATTTACTGTATCTGGCCTTGAGGAAAAAAAAGAACAGGCTTTGAAATCAGAGGTTACTATTAACAGATCCATGTTCACTGACTCAACTGCAGATGGCATTTATTCTGTTCTGTAGTGAAATTAACACAATATTTTGCCTCGTCGGGTCACAGCTGACGTATGTACATACATTTTCTTCAGTGAGCAAAATAAATAAATATTAAACAAATAATAGTTGTAGAGGACACCAGCATAGAAGTCAAGGAGGTAGCAGCCTATTTAGCCTAGTGTTGTAGTCATTGGTCATATGGGCAGATCTTGGTGTGTTCGCCAATATCCAATAAAAATAATAATAATATGCTGCTGATAATATCATGCATCCCTAATAACAGCAATCGCATTGTAGTTCATATATTACCTCTTCACATTTATACTTTAAAACCATTAGCATTCAAAAACAATTCATTTTTGACAAATCATCTCAAGGAATTGAGATGGTGCACATAGATTCATGAAAAGCATGGTTTTATTTGCATTATTGATCAAAAATGTGTGGTTTAAAATGATCTGGAATAGAAGTACACTTCTGCACTTCCTCTGCACTCATAGGTTTACAGCCTAAACTACATCAGTAGTGTACGAGAGGCTTTGACCTATCGGATCACAGGGTAGTTTCGAGAGAGAGAGAGTTTATACTGACTGTTCCACTACACACTTCTCTACACAAAAGGTGATTTATGTTACTTCCTAATTCAAATAATCCTTAAAAACAAAGCCAAATGTAAAAGAAAGCAGTGACATGTCACGTGTCATCTGACGCATATTTAAACAAGCAGGTCTGTCCGTGCTCATGTGACAAAGGGAGCTCAGGTATTTTAGTATCATGCAGATGAAACTAGATAATCGACTGATTTTCCAGCAATCCTGCCAACTGAGGCTTTAAAGCCACTTTTCCACCATTGAAAAAAATAAATAAATAAATCACACACACCAGCGAACATCTGGCTTCTGTCTGTAATGGATAAAAATCAGCATTCACGCTCCGGTCAAATAAATGCAGGGGTTTTTTTTATCTGGTCCAATCATCAGTGGACTGGAAACATAAGGCCCAGGTGAACATGCTAATTTATTCCTCTTCTACTTTATTTTGAAAGTCTAGACATTGATTGCACCCTTTTCCTGGCATGCAATCAGCCAGATGTTACACATGACACTGACCATGACTTACCCTTTGAAAGAAAACCCCTGCACAAAAGGACATTACTGACAATGGACAGGGAGCAAATGTTAAAAAAACATGTATAACTTCCAATTATACTCTTCTCTATAATAATTATAGTGTTATCTTTTTAAATATCTTACACAAATTAGGTCCAACTGCACTGTACTGAACAAGTAATTGTTATCAAATCAAAATCAATTCTATTTTTGTTAATATATGTAATACATACATTTTAAAACCACTTCATGTCATGAAGTTTTAGTCCTTGCATTGGATTATAGTAGATCATATTTTGACGGTATTTTGTTGGTTTTCTTGTAAATACTGAACTCATGATTCCACACACATCCTTCAGTCCTACAGTGGAGGACAAACTGACCCCAACAGTCTGCAGCACAGTTGTCACTGTGACAAAAATCTAATTGACCCCCACTCAGTGAGTGGGAGAACTAATTGGTTTGACTGCACAGAGGAGGAAATCTAATTGGCTGGGTAATGTCAGTCACAGAGGAGGAGGAGGAGGGGCCACGGTGCCATCTGGGTGTCACCAAACCGTTAGATAATCCTGCGCCCTCTCTCTCTCTTTCTCTGTTTCTCTGTTTCGATGACAACTGCTGCCAGCCTGTCTGCTATGTCTCTGTCTCTGTCTCAGCGTCAGCCATTCGCACAGCAACACCACAGCTTTTAAAGCACAACAGCTGGCATCACCCGTAAAAAGCTCAGGTTTCTGCAGCCGGAAAACTGCAAGTGTGAGTTTATATTTTCACCACTCTGTGTGTGCACACACATCTCTGCCACACTGGCGTCCATTGACTGGGGAGTTTTAGCCTCCATTAAGGCTGCACTGCACAGAACCTCAGTGTTGAACAGTTAATGCTTTCCGAGTGGAGAAAACAGCCACTGACAGGAGGCCGAGCATCAGCCAGAGCCTTTTTTTTTTAGCAAGACTGGGTCAATCACAAGCAGAGTAATCCCAAGTAACACTAAAGCTGTCAGAACAGAGAGGGTGAGGGAAACTAAGGTCCAGCCACGCGAGTCAAAACAAACCTCAGAGTCCTCAGTGACCTCAGCAGTGTCTCTCTCGACTCTTTTCATTTTGCATTAAAGAAGTTTAAAATGCCAATGTTTGGGATCTTTTTGAAGACAGCAACTTTGTCTCGTCACAATTTCCTCCTTAAAAAGGGTAGATATTGTACTTCCATCCATTCTAGCCAAACAGATCCAAACCGAGACCCTTCTTGCCACATGTAAACACTTCCAGTCCATGTGGACTAACTTGAATTAAACTTCCAGAGGAGCATAAAGAGTAGTTGGCTTATTTTGTTAGTGTTGTTGTTGTTAGTAATGTTATTATTCTGCCTCTGTTTGGTCTTTGTGAACAGAAACAAAGTAACACTATTTGTATGCTGTGTACTGAGGGAGTGTTTGTGTTTATACACCAACAGCGCAGGGGCGGGCGGGAACAAGAAGCATTCATCCTGCCAAACTGCTGAATGAGCGACTGAATCCACATCTGAATCTTTTTGACAACGATTCTTCGTGTTTTCTGCCGTTTGACTTTACTATCGCAAGGGAAGTGATTTCTTATTCATGAAATGTGATATTTATCAATTATTTAATTAATCACTATCTATTTTGATAATTGATTCAGAGTTTGAGGGTTGTTGTTCTTTATAATAATTAAAACGATCTCTAACAATTTTCAGCTTCTTTAATGTGAATATTATCTGGTTTCTTTGCTCCATATAACAGAGACATCATGAAAACTGAATATTTACAGTTAGTGGATAAAACAAAGACTTTTAAGAGCATAATTCTGAGGTTTGGGAAACAATTTCAGACATTTTATGGTCAACAAAATAACTGATTCACCAAGAAAATAATCGACACATTAATCGATTATGAAAATAATCATTAGATGCAGCTTTAACTTGATGTATTTTCCTGTGTGACGTTATTTGACAATTACAGCAACCATTATTTCTCATTCTGCATTCACTTTATACCATGAAATGAGAAAGGTGCTGTGATTATTATATTATATAATATATGATTGCGATGAGTGGTCATCATCTCAATGAAGTTTTGATGCATGTGTTCATTGATTTGAGCCAGCGACACAGTCTTGTTTCATTTAGCCGAGCAGACTGGAGGTGAACACACAGAGCTGGCAGAGAGGGAGAGGCAAACAAAGAGCTGTCTCACCAACATGAACTGACCATTACTGTAGGCCCTCTGTGTGGGAGGGCGGCTGGGCTAGACAACTACCAACAGCTGCCTCTGTCCAAAAACCAAATGCACATGGGGAAAAAACAGAGACTCCCTCAGATACACAAACACCCACGCAGACACAGAAGCCCTGCAGAAAAGCCCACAGACAAACATAAACACAGCAATCCCTGAAATCCCATCAGGCAAACACCGAAAGCCAGACTCGGTTCATTTCAGCTCAATTCTAGCTGTTCGCTACGGCAGCACACGACAACCCCCCCAAAAACTACGCTCCAACTCATTCCTTTAATGTGCAGACAGAAATCCTCCTGCATCTCTGTCCAAACCTCTTAGTCCTAATCCGTAGAGCTGAGGAGTTTCCATGTGGCTTTGGAAAAGCCAGGGTCTTGAAATTTTTACTTTCTTTGCATTTCATCCCCGTCATGTTTAAGGTTTTTCTCACTCCGTCCTCTGACCCTTCCCGCTCATATTCCCCCCACTGGCTTTCCACTAAACAAAGTCCCACAGGGGAAAATATTCTAAAAATATTAGCTGCTGCTGCAGCAGCTTCCCTAAACACAGGACTCCTCTGAGCCTCAATGAGTGGGAGGATAAAAAGCAGGCATGGAAAAGAGATGTGGAAGAGGTGTTTGAAACGTGAAGGTAGACTTCCCTCGAAGATAGACGAGGGAAGAGGGAAGAGAAGGAGAGAGACGACACAACCAGAGACAGGAAACAGCTCTTCATGCTGATTCTCTACTATAGCTTTAATCTCTTTCAAAACTATTCAGATTACACACTTAAGTCAACTAGACTAATGCAAAGACAGACTGGTACAGAATAGGCATTGGATGGTATGAGATTCTATCTCATGTCATGATTACAGCTCTAAAATATCACCTTCAGCCATCACATCACTGAAAACACAGCTTGTGTCCCCCTACTACACAGTTTTAGCACGACTCTACTCAGTTTGGCATGAGGAACGTTGTTTTCCATAGTACTTCCTCAACGTGGGCGGGGTCGTCGGAGCACGGCTGCACAAAATTGCAGTGACGTCATTTTATACACGACACAAACACACAAACTATTGACGGGCAAAGCGGGTGTTTTCGGTGTAAGTGAATCATTAGAATCAGTTCATTAAAAAGATTTGTTCACCAAACCATTGAGTACTTCCTGCACGACTGGATCGCCGGCTTTCAGCAGTGCTGTCGGCAAATACACCAGACTCCTCTGATCAATATCAAGATTTTAGAAATGTCCTTGTTAAAAGACGGAGATGAAGACATGTTTTCAGGATTTTTAAGTTTTTTTAACCGATCTACAGTTCGGCATTGTTCGGTTTGATTCTTGTGTCGGACGTCGCGCTCATGACTTTTGTGCCGGCTCAGCTCGCTTGGAAGCTTGTTAGAAAGGACCAGGTACCATCACTAATGGAAAAGCAAACCCGTGTAAAGTGGAAAAGTGCTAAATGCTGCACACAAGTGATCCCTGCACTCTGTCCTTAAAGACTGCTCATACCTCAGACACAGTATGACAGAACATTTCTGTGGTTTTCATACCTTTTTTGTAAAAGAAACACAATCTTCCTTGAAACCAGTTAGCAGCACTAGTACAGAACACCAGCTTCCACTTCTCCGCACAATTCTGCCAAAATAACTTTGACACCAGAAGGTGTGCCATGGTTGTGGAACCCATAATAATCTTCCAAAGACTGAAAATCAATTAGAGTGGAAGAAATAAGCAAGCTTGGTTAAACGCTCCATAAAGCCGGCGAATGCTGATAGTGTTGAGTGTAGCAGAAGTGGAAAATATGAAAAAGTGTTTGGCCGGCTGGAAGCGCCGGCCTGGAGCCAGACAAAGAAAAGGAAAACTGCTTTTTTGTGATGATGCATGAGAATGTGACTGGAAAAGAGACAGATTTAACACCTCGCAAATCTCACAGCCTGGCGGCCACCCTGTCTCACCATCACAACCTGACACTGCAGCTACTTTTTTTTAACTAAATACAATCAGAGTGTGCGTGTACTGGCCTGCTGTTCTTATCCGCTACCACTTCTAGTTTAATCGAAAGCACAGCAGGAGACACGAGGGCTGCAGTTTTCAGGGGGTGATGTCGGCTGCAGATGACACGGTCGCTGGAAACTGTGGAGCTGCTTGCTGTCTCCCTCCCCCTTTCCCTCCCTTCCTCCACCACGATGTCTTCACAGATCCGGGAGATCCTGACAATAAGACGTCTGCAAGGATATCTGACAGTGTGACCTCCTCATTGCCCCCAATACAACATCCCTTTGTGCTTGTAGCCTACATTCAGTTCACTGCAGCCAGAAGCTGGTTAGTGGCCGAAGTCCATGAAGAGCAGCTTAATTCACTCACATGACGACTTCACTAAAGGCCCCAGGGTGAGATACCATCTCTGCTCTCCTCCTCCAAACCTATAGACCATGTATCCAAACAGACTGCAGACACTGTGTTGGTATTTAGCTGTTGGAATATACCATCTTTATCCAGAAACATGACAGTAAAGGTGCTTTCATACCTGCATTTCCTTCCAATTCAGGGAGTAATGTGTTGCAATGTAAACTCTGTTTACCAAAGTTCTTTCTGACATTGTTGTTTGTACCGGTTTCGTGGGTAAATGCAGCTGAATAGTACTCGTAAATTGTGTGCACGCTGCACACAATGGCGTGCGATTGCTGTGTTGTTCACACAAGCCCAAAGCACCCTATGATAATTGTTTCAAGACTAGTGAGGACCCAAGTTTTCTCTGATACCAACAATCAATCCATTGACCCTTTTCTGAGTAAGATATTCAAATCATAGCTGTGTTTTAACAAAGCTCATGTTTGGGTACAATTTGGAAAAGGTTAACCCTGATCTGACTTGCATTTCCATCACAGGATGTGTGGCTCAGATGACGACAACTACGTCATCTATGTAAATAACATGACATCACACAGCGTGGCACACAGTAGTCCGGCATAAAAATAAAGACAAATTAAGTTTTTTGTTATAATGAATCTTCTCTCAGTCACAGTGCACTGTATATTTACAGATGGTGCATTTCTGTGTATTTTTCACACAAAAAATGATGATTCTTTGCTTATTATTAAAAAAATAAACACCAACAGTGTTGAATCCTCTCTCTCTCTTTCGCTCTGTGATAAAGCGCGACATATTTTGCACATTAAAGTCAAAATGTATGATTTTACCATTCCATTCCCTTCTCTGTTGACCAAATAAATTGCATCGTTTATAAATCCACACCCTTCACTTTGCTCATAGCCAAACACAGAAGTGCCAAACACTAGGATGGTGCAGACTGGTCATTTTAATGCATCCACTGTCTTCCATTTAATCCTCCACATGAGGGTGACAAGGTTGCTGGTGCCAATCCCAGCTGACATAAGGCCAAAGGCAGGGCATGTGTTTCAACAGTGGGAGGAAACTTGCAATCTCTATCCAACTGGGTCACAAACCCGTGTCTTTTTGCTGCAAGGCAACAGCACTAACCACTATTCAACCATGTGGCCCCACCTTCACAATGTTTCATTACAATGCAAATAAGCGCATAATGTCGTGAACGGGTGAATTGCTAACATTCCTTTTTACAGAGCTGATCATGCTGTGCAAACTCCACTACCTCTCTATAATCGGATTAAATCACATCCATGTCTGTAATATGTGAGCGCAGATGAGACTGCTGCACAGGTTTTAATCTGATCATTGTTTAGTCATGATAGGATCTTATTCTGACTAAGGTGATGAGCAGATTCTGTTGACATGGCAGAGTGGTGTCCATAATCTGGCTAATGTGGGATTATTGGTTAGTTGAGTGTGTGTCAGATTACTCACATCTCGAGCATAATCTCGTTCAGGTAAATCCCGTCCACCAATTGGACATATTCCGATAATTTGGAGCCATCGGTCACCGCCGGCTGCCCCACTGTCTTCACCTGCGAATGAATGAGACAAGGCGAATGAAAAGCTGATCAATGATCGCCTCCACAGCAGCAGGAGCAGCAGGAGCAGCAGGATGAGGATGAGGAGCAGAATCTTACCCAGCAGACCAGAGGTGTGAGCATGAACTGCTCCAGCAAAGGCGTGAAAACCTCGCTTTCCATATTCTCGTTCTCTTTTTCCCCCCACAGCGAGCGGCGCCGTTGATTTGCGGCGGATATGGAAGAAGAAGAAGAAGCAGCAGCAAAGGGACGCGTGGGTTTGTTTAGATTCCACTCATGTGGCTGATTCAATTAAACCCACGCTCATTTTGACACGAGGCCGCAGAAACGTGTCATAAAAAAGGAAGGGGAAAAGAAAAAACTGTAAATCCACACACGTCGCCGACACGACCCAGCTGTTCGTGACGCCGAGGCACGACTGCCTCATGAAGGGGAAGAAAGAACTAGAAATCACATTTTCTATTGTTTAAAAAAAAAACACAAAACCTGTCTCCCTTTTTTCTTCTTTGATTTATCCTAAGTGAGATCTGTGCCAGGTGAGGGTTTTATATCTTAAAATATGAAGTGCCAAAATCTAATGTTATTCCTCCAATAAAAAAATCTCCAGTGAGTGGCGTTAAAAAAAAAGAAGAAAGAAAATCCAGGTGTTTTGTTTTCTTAGCTCCAGCTCTCGCTTTGGTTTAGTCCTCGTTGATTCACTGTAAAGTCGTGTCTGGCCCGGTTACTTCCACGTCCCTCTGTCTGCTTCTGTTCTGTTCAAATGCTGCATAGTAGTGAGCAGACGAGAAGATGAGTGGAGGACACGAGAGGAGGAGGAGGAGGAGGGAACCGCCTCTCCTCTCCTCCCTCTCTCCCTCCGCCTGTTTGACTCTGACAGAAAAATAGGGCATTGCTCAAAGCAGCATATGTATTTATATCTAATAATAATGGACCCTAAGAATAAAAGAGTTGGTCATTTACTGCGTTTAAATGAGATGACATGTATAAAAGATGACTGGATTTAAGGAATGATATGTATTCAGACATAAATGGGATAGATCAGAGAAATAAATTAGATTGGGACTATAGTTGCAGGGATTAATGTCATTGATACTGTTTTTATGTGTTTAAATGTAGAAATACACACGCACATTCTCTTTGTCTGGCCTTTTTTACAGCAGACGCACAGTAAAGTCAGTGGGCTGCTGACACCTGGTGGGTGATGATGTCCACAGAGGACTGTGCACAAGACTGAGAGGAAGAAGTGAAAATGAACTGGCCTGTCAAAGGACATCAGCGTCATCCAGCTGTGGGAAACACAGAAGTCTGTTTTAATAAGTGCTTACACTGCTGGTTGTGATGGTTTGTGAAGTATCTAAAAATCCGCCGTCCTTACACACCGCACAGATATGATAAAACGGAATAAAACATCATGTAAAAACATTAGAAAAATAAGTCAAAAGACAGTGGCTACAACAGGTGTGTGTGCTACTGCTATTTCAGAGCTTAAACATTTTTCTTAACCTCTGAAATCAGAGGCTACGAAGTTAGCCATTAGCACCACGCTAGCTCATCCTGAGGCAAGCTGCTAAAACAACATTATTTCATAAACCAGCGCCACCTGTCGACTTTCACCAGCCTCTGTTTGTTAATTATACCCCAAAAAACAGCCATGCCAACAGCTTTCTGTGTTTTAAATGTGTCCTGAAGCTTCACACATGGAGCTAAGTACGTCTGCGGGGCCGGTCCTCGGGCTCCGCGTTTACCTGTGGGACGAGTCACTCGCCCTGTGTGGGTTGGGCTAATCCAAAATATTGAAAACAAGGGGGGGTTCTCTGAAGCCACGCTGTTACCTGTGATCGAAAATCGAATATTTTTATGTTGAAGGTTAAAATTGATGTAACCCATTGGTTACTAAATGGGTCAGTGTTTCCTCATACCTACTGTTGCTGACTATTGTTCTCTGTTCAAGTAACATAAATAAATAATATAAAGTATGTATGATTCATGCTGATATCGTATAGGATCGATATCGGTATCGGCCAGTACTCAAGGCTGCAATATCGGTATCATATCGGAAGTGAAAAAGTTGTATCGGGACAATAGTGTGTGCAGAAAAAAAAAACATGTTTTCAATCACTCATTAGATTTATCCCCCAAAATATGACCTTACATTACATCTCTCATTGAGGTGCATATAGCGAATAAAGAAAACACTTCAGTGGGCCCTAGTTTATATGGATTCTATAGTGAATCATGAAAATAACTGGTGAAGGTAAATAGTAGCATAGATTGCACTCTAAATAAAAGCTGTGGATGTATTTCACTGTTTGTTCTTGCTGAGTGTTTCATAATGGAGACTTACTGTGATATATGCACAAATATGAACCAGTAAATTCACCATGAGCTTCAGTTTTCTGTCAGCAAACAGTGCTTGTTTCTGCTGTATGAACAGAAACAGAAACACTCAAAACACGCTGTTACTCACTGTCCACGGCTTTTAATCAATTGATGAATGACTCTGCAAGTGGGAGTAGGTGGAAGAGTCGTGGCCAAAAAAGCAATTAAAATACAATCACTGACTTGGGAGCTCAGGGCCTTGGCTTATAACACTCAGCCAAACACTTACAATAAATAGATGATATACAGTTTGTTCCCTTATAGATTTTAATGGGCACATTTGGGCAGCAGCAGAGGTTCTTGTTTGCTTTCAGAATAACGGTTGCTGTTGCTGGAGTTCCTGCTCGAGGCAACACATGAATAAAAACAGTGTGAGATCCTGATGGGAAACCTGTCGCGTCCTGTTTCCAGCAAAACCAGTTTGAGCAGCGGGAAGAAGTGGAAGCTGCAAACTGGGAGGTGACAGCTTTTTGAAATGACAGTTTAAGTGCACATGTGTCTGAAAAATGTTCTCTTTAGACGACAGGGGGAAAAAAAGTGCAATAAATCATCAAGATATATGTTTAAATAGAAATAGTCATCCCACTTTGACACATTTAAGTATTAAATGTCCTGTTTGTTTTAGTTTTTCTGGACATTTTAATGTATTTACTGTAAAGCCTTTGATTATACAGTGTTAAAATACTATTATACATATATATATACATACATATATATATATGCATACCCTGTAACTTCTTTGTCTAAACAGCAGCAACGTTATTATTGAAAATTGACTGCAGAGTAAGCACACATGAGTGATGACGTTAGCAAATATTCAGATATAAGAAACACTGCTTGGTAACATTTGCTGAGCAACAGCGCCCTCTGCAGCCACATGTGGTCAGTCCAACAGCAGCTGCTGTGGCATGTATGTGAATATTATTCCATAGGATCTCTTTCTGAACCAGAAACACTGTCACCTGCAACAAACGCTCCAAACTGTCTTTTACAAATCGTGATAAGTTTTCTTGGTGAACATCAATGATACGTGCTTGTGTTTGATGATTTCTCTTTTTTACTGATGCACCGTTAATTCATTCATTCATTCATTCATTCGAGTAAACAAGTTGTCTTCAAGTGACTTCAGTTTGAATAAATTGAATTTAAAGGTACATTTTTGGTTGTGGACCATTTTGTGTTTTTTTTTAACAGTCCTTTTTTCCCCTTATTGGTCAATAATAACATTTCAGCTTGATGTGACTCAAGTTGGGCCACATGGTTGGTACAGGGGTTAGCGCTCTTGCCTTTGTAGCAGGAAGAAACAGGTTCATGACCTGGTGGGAACAACAAGGGTCTGTGTGCGTGGGTTTTCTCTTGGTTCTCTGGGTTCCTCCCACAGTCCAAAAAAATGCCGATTTGGGGATTAGACACATCGGACACTCTAAATTAACTGTAGATGTGAGAGTGAATGGTTGTGTGGCTCTGTGAGGTTTGAGTTCCAAACCTTTTTCCTTATGTCAGCTGGGATTGACACCAGCGCCCCGTAACCATCATGTGGAGGATAAAGAGGTAGAAAATGAGTGAGTAAATCGAGTAATCTGAGAGAGAGAACGTTCCAAACCAACTCAATTTTATTTATAAAGCACCACAATGTGCCCAATATTCTGTACAGTCACATTAAAATAGCAGATTATAAAACCTAAGAAGACTTTAAACACACAAAAGACTATGAATTTTTTATCTATATGTTCTAATAAATGTAGACTTGTGAGGCCAGGGACACATTTCTACATCTGTGTACATAAAGATGAAAGATTTAAACGTGTGACTTCACGTATTTCTCTTTCGTAAATGCACAATATTTAGGTCAACATCTTTCATTTGATAAAGTGTGCTGACTGAACCATGTGCGCTGCCCAGGCTTTGTTTGGACAAAATGAGCAAACAGTCATCACATGTGTCTACACATCTGAATTCAAATGAGCCCCGCCCACTTCATGAGGGTGAATAAAGTGAGATAAAGAACAAGAAAAATACAGAAGTAAAATATTCACTGCCAACCCCCTTTGCTTAAAGTAAGAAAACTGGAAGAATTTATTTAAAAATGTCATTTCTTTTTAATTACGTTTATATTGTCCTCATAATTGTAAAGATAATAATCTTAAGCCTAAATGTTTTCAATCAAATGTAACTACCAGACATTTCTACCCACTCTCCATGAAACACAAAGAGATCATGAAAAGCTTCCACGGTTCATGCCGTGCCTGTTTACCCACACAGCAGCATGATCACAATCATGTTCCACACAATCACCGCAGATGACGATGTGGTTGTTTTAATGTGCGTTCTTCATGATTGTGTGTGTGTGTCAATATGTTAATATGTGAGTCACTGTGGGGATTCATTAACCTTGGAGTGAACACGGTGTTCCTGGGCTGCTCAAAAATCTATTATTCATCATTCTTTCGATATTCGTTCACAAAGCAGCATCCACCACTACTGATGACTCAGCAACTGTACAGACCCACCGCAGCATTCCTCACACACACACACACACACACACACACACAGATAGAGAGAGTGTGAGACTGGTTTCCACGACTTCTGAGGACATTGCACTGACTTACATTCATTCATTTCCTGCAGACTTTAGCCATAATTACTACTGGCCTAATCCTAATCCTAACCCTTACCCTAACCTTAACCTAACCTCCTTTACACATGTCCTCACCTTAAAATGTAGTCATTTACTTTATGGGGACTTGATTTTTGTCCCCATAAGAGAGACAAGTGCCTATAATGTGACTGTGTAAACAGATTAGGTCCCCACAACATGAGAAATACCAGGACTACGCACACACATACACATAAACCTGTTTTTATATCTTAGTGAGGACACACGATAGATGTAATGCATTTCCTAGCTTCTTGCCCTGACCTTAAGCCTTAACTGTAACCCTTACCCAGGTCTTAACCCTGAAAACTGCCCTTTAAAGTCATGGAGCCCAGATGAAATGCCCCCATAAGCTCAAAATGTCCTCACAACAATAGGTTTTTATCAAATAACATACGCAGCATTATTTGGAACCCATGGCAATTATACATTCCCTCGCCCCTTCCCCAACCCTTAACCATCGCAATGAAATGCTAAACCATAACCCTTAAACTAACCTTATCTTAAACCCTATTTTAACCCTAAAACCAAGTTTTAAAAGCTCTTTTAAGGTGATAGAACATAAGAACTAATCAAATTGTCTTCATTTGTCCACGTTTCGGGTGGTTTAAGTTTTTTTGGTCCTCATGAAGATGCATGTACAAGTACACACACACACAGAAACACACACACACACACACACACACACTGGCTGGAAACCAACCTCTCCACACATTTTTTCCTCCCGGTTTTTGCCTCAGGATTTTCAAAAATCCACCAACCACTAAGCATTGTTTCTCAGAAATCCATTACATGAAAAAAAAAATAAAAAAAATGTATAAATCCCCTCCCCCTGAAAAACTGGGTGACCTTGGATTTCTCATTTCCTGTTAGTTCACTCACAGGAATCAAAGTCACCACAAGCGTTTTAATTTGAGGTGGCTTCAGAAGCAGGAGTGGCTGAGAAACGCTGCATAGACGTGACTGTGTGTTCTTTCTGTCATTAAATAACGTGACTAAGGAGATGCAGTAAATCGCTGTTTACTGTTGGTTTTTGTGGTTGAAAGATGTGTTTTTAAATTGTTTCATTAAATAATTTGTATTGGGATTAAATGTAAACAGGCAGATTAAGAGTTCAGACTCCAGTACTGGGTTTTTCTGCACTACAGGAAATAGAGCAGCCTACGTCGTATACTGGGGGCGTGGTGTAGTTTGGATAATGAGGCTCAGGTGTGCTGATGAATTGGACACTCACACCCATGCAACACAACACAACACAACGCAACAACACAAAATGGCATTTTTTGTACAATATTGAATCATTTAGAGAAATATTGGCCGACCCCTGGTCCAGGCTGACAAAATAATGTGAAGGCGTGACCTTTATCTTTGCAGTGGAGGTCACTCAGACATCCATTCTGTCTCCATTTGTCTCCAAAATCAATGCCTCAAATCAAACCTTTAAACCTCCAGACCCAGTTTTCCCAAGGTGCCACTTTAGATTGAAATATTTTTGACGGCCAGATCAACAGACTGAGCTCAGTTCTGCTCAATATTCATTTGTTGTCTTTATTAAAAGCAGTAAATTGTGTAGATTTGACGAGCTGCCACTGCTTACAATAAATGTTACGATTAGGCGACTAGAAATGGAAGTTGGCCTAGTAAAAACACCAACATGACATCGTTTATTCAATCAAAATTCCCCAAAATAATAGCAAACAAAAAAATGCATACCTTTTTTCAATAATAATTTGTGAATTATGATCTGTTCTCCGCAAACTAAACACACGACTTTCATCTCTGAGGAGCATCTCACGTACATGTAAGCTCACACACACATACAGCACGTGTGTAAACTGAGGAAAGAAAAAGTCAGCTTCAAAATAAAAGCATATTAAATTATTCACGTTTATGGTCTAATTTCCAATTAACCTTGTGCAAGCTGGTCAGGAAGGGCGGAGGGCCCCTGGTGGGTGTGGCCTAGCCCATTATCCTAACCTTACCCTCACAACTAGTGCCTAACCCTAATCTTTACCCTAAACACAGTTCTAACCCTGACCCTAAAACCAGGTCTTAGGTTCGAAAAACTCCTTTAAAGTTGTGAGGATCAGAGAAAATGTCCTCACAAGATCAATATGTCCTCACAAAGATAGGTTTACAGGTTCACACACGCTCACGCACAGTGTTCTAATTTGCATCCAATCAGCAGACTCCTGTGAGGTTAATGTATAATGGAGGCTTCATAATGACAGAAAACTAACCTCCCTGTGGGTCGCACGTGTACAGAGCTTTGTTTTGTTGCCATCCACTGATCAAGTATTTTGATAACACTGTCCAGGGTCACCATGTGAGGGGGTCAGAGGTTTTTGGTGTGTGTGTTTTTCACTGTATCCTCTGCACTTTGTGACGGTTGTGGTTCTTGTGCACACATTCTCTTCAAATTGCACCGCTGATGTTTCCAAGTCTTCAATCTTTGTTGATGTGAATCCAGTGATCAATCACACACACACACACATCAATCTTTACAATGACTGGTCACACTGCTCTCTGTGGGATGGACACGTTCACAGACAGACAGATGATGAATCGTCTACTCTGTTGGTCGATGCGCGTTTTATGCCAAAGGGATTTTTCCAGAAAGTTAAAGAAAACAGCGCAGCGTCCTCCTGTTTATGCTCGGCCACAGAACACAGACTGCTCCATTACACACGAACAGTCCTCAGCTCTGTGGGTGATAATGAGCTCTCACTGTGTCCTGCAGCCATGGAAACAAGAGGATACCAGAGTAAGCCATTGTAACGTCTTATTGTGTATACTTGCGTGTGTTGCTGTTTTGAACCTTTGCAGGCAAAAACACTCATCCTTGTCAGGACCAATAGTCTTAATGGAGACCAAAACCTGGTCCTAATGAGGCGGAACCTCAATTTGAAGGAAGTTGTTCAGTTTAGGTTTGTGGTTAGGGTTAGGCATTAACTGTTGAGGTTAGCAGCTTTGTTTATGCTTTCCAAACCTCTGCTCTGCAAACCTGTGTGTGTGTGTGTGTGTGTGTGTGTGACAGTAATCTAACAAAAGAGTGTAAGACACTCACTCATCTGTTGCCAGAGCAACTGTATCTGCCCCTACCCCACACCTTAGTTAGTAGGTTGGTGTGTACTGTATACATTTGTAGATTTTAGATAAGATTGATGAATTAAGATGCATAAACTGAAGTTGTGATTCGTTTATAATACATATTTCTTAAAGATGGCCATTTAATCTATTCAAAATAACATTGTGTGTTACAGAATGGCTGTGAAAATATCTCATAAAACACAGGCAATAAAATGAACATGTGGTTCATTTATCAAACACACGGCTGTTTTTTGAATCGGAATCAGAATTTGCTGTATTGGCCTTAAGTAAGTATAATTGCACATTTCTATGTGTGCTTACACATAGAAAGACATAAAAACAGGAGAACTAAACTGAACTGTACACAAGGGTTAAATAAGAACAGTTTTGGAGTAAATGACTGGAAAAATAAATCAGAACACACTATTTTTGTCACAGGTTATCTTGTAACTTGGGTTGCAGTAGTTTTTTCATCTTTAAAAAGTGGTTTTGAAGCAAGTAAAATGGAGGTGATGGTCTTTAAAGATGAACAATAGGTTAGCGCTGACACCTTGTGGTGAGGTTTTTACGTGACATAGTTCGATCACATGCTGCCTGAAGCTGCTGCACAGTTGAGAAGCTGAGAGTTAACCAAGATAAGACTGAGACTAATGTTATTACTCAGGATGTTATGAAGAACGTCTGACCCACGGTTTATACTGTGTGTGTGTTATATTAACAGTTACATTTCAGGTTGTTCTTAACTGTATGTTTCAACCTTGCTGTAGAATAAAGTTGTTAAAAAGTGACTATTGAACAGAAGTTTGACTTTTAAACCTAAGAACACAGAGCATTTTCTGTCCTTTAAGACATTAAAACATACAGTATATACAGAGGCTATAAGAATGTGCTTTATAGAGTGTCGTATAGCCTTTTTTTTAGCACAACCATGACAATCTGATGAAACTTCTTTCTTTTTTTTTTAATCTTCACCAACTATATAAACACACCTGAGCAAAAAGAACTCTTAATGTTTAACATCGGATTGAAGTTGTGAAATTTGGACGGTCCAAACATCACTTTATGAACAAAAACTATATATTTCTGTGACTTCTGCACAATTATTGCTACGAAAAAACCCACATTTGTCCACAGGATGTCCATATAAGGAGTTGTGTGTTATTCCCACGGCTGGGTTAAAAAAATCTCCTTTAAAGAAATAACAATCAGACATTTTCCCTTATTGTAATCAGTGACCCAGAGACGACGGACACTTCTGGTTGACTCTGTCGTAATATTCATTATTATTATTGTTATTAATAGACCTTTAGTTGTTTTGTCCGTGTGACTTTCCCGATGAATGCAGCGACACACCAGACGACACGCGCTCATGATTTCATATTGCACTTTATTCAGCTGTGTTAAGAGGCCGAGCTGGACTGAAACCTCCTCACTGTCACAGATCAACACTTATTGCTTTCAGGCTCCTGGTCCCCACACACACACACACACACTCGCACACACACTCACACACACTCACATGCGTGTCGGACCCATCTGAAATTTTCCCAGACTGAAACTTATTGTACACGTTTTTAAAATGTCCCTCCTTGCTTGGTGTGAGTGGAGTTGGAACAGAGAGAGAGGTCTGACACTGGAATGGAGGCACATGGTTTCACACGACATGAGGCTTAAAATGTGAACAAACATACTGGATAAAACCAAAAAAATAAGACAAGAAGAATAATAACAACAATGCACAATGTGTTCTGTTCTTCATCATAATGGCACAGTGCTGTTACATAAAATCATGGTTATAATACAGGACAAGGTCCGTGACAGGGCAGAACAATACAGGACACAACATGTGTAAGTCTCTCCTGTGGCACAAACCCCTGCAGGCTTTTCATCCACGTAATGAAATACCAAGTGGGATTATGTTGTCCACTCTGTAATGTAGAAGTCACAGTTAACAGTGTCTAAAATGATCCGTGTGCCGTTATTCTGTGACCGGCGTGGTTTCTGTGATTGTGGTGATTTAAATCATGTCACCTCTCCGTGCACTGCTTGGCCTTTTATGTCATAGTCTGAGTCGTCCGGATGTCACTCACTGAGAGTGAGATTGACTTGATTTAATAGGATAAAAAAAATAATAATGTAATTTTAAATACATTTAAGCTGTTTGTTTGGTTTGTTTTCTCTGTCTCGTTAATATTCCGTCACTTGTTTGATTGCTGTAGTGGCAGCGGTGAGTGTGGTCACTCTCAGTTTCTCATTCATCATGTTCTGATCATTTCTTGGACCTGTACATTGGTGAGTGTTTTATCCCAGTGTGAATTTATCCCTTTCACATGTATCAGCACTCAAGTCTTTCACTGTGACTTCAGACGGTTTTGTCTGTTTATCTTTCTTTGGCTTTTGTCTGCTAATTAACAGTCTCACACTTCTTTGTAATTCTTCATGGCCTCAAAGAACCATCAACTACCGTCGTTAGAGTTGTGGCTGCTCACTTTCTTTCTTTGACTGATTCTCCAACATTTTCCCCCTCAAAGAAGTGATATTTGTGATATTTGTACTTTTTTTGTTTATGTGCAGAACTGCAGGTGAAATATTCAGATAATTCCGTCTGGAAACGATAGGACAATTTGTATCCACGCCTCTTCAAATGCTTCCTTGCTCTATTCCCAAATACACAGTCACGTCTTTGTCTCTACACTTCTGAAGAAACAAAGACGTCAGTGTTTGTCTAAGCAGGAATATTTAAACATTGGCGAGTTAAACGGGGCGACGTGGCATCGTACAGATGAACAGCTGCTAAAATTATACGAAACATGATTTCACTTTAAGTGTAGAACCATGAATCATGAAGTGAAATCTCTGAGCTTGAAATAAACGGTGAAAACTTTCCCCTCACTTCAAAAAGCGCAACTCAGTGGCTGCAGTACAGTACAGTTACAGTACACGGTGTGATTACATGAGCAGTGCTGCGAGTGCATAACGAGGAGGATGATACTGTGCAGTCTTATTACTGTATTTGAATAAATTCCATCTATTTTTCTACTTATTGGTAGGCTTCATTTTCTAGAATATAGAAAGTTTTTCTACATTTTTTTCTATTTTTTTATAGTTTTTCTGCATTTTTCATGATGCAGAAAAAATTCTTGTTTTTCTGCATCATGAATATAAGTCATTATGCAAAGTGACAGCTAAAATGATGGTATTATTATTATCATCATATAATGTAAACCTATAGTAATATTAATAAAGAGCCTGTAGAGGGCACTATCGGGCACACGGTCCCAACAGAACAGCTGTGCACGATGAGACTGCAGAAAAGCACTGCACATGCACTCACACACGTCCCACTGCCTCTCACGCTCAGCTCACGTCAGACAAAAACAAAAACAACAAAGAAAAGAACAGGTCACATGACTGGAATAAAGCCAGTGAGATCACATGATGGGTTTGGGGGTGAAAAAGGCCTCAGTGGTCCAATATGCGGAGGTTGCCGGAGACAATTTTGTTTTCCAGCATGGAACCTGCGGGGATGTCGATGCGGTCTCCGTGGTTAGCGATGATGATGACGGTGCCCTGTGAGGAAGAACAGAGGCGGAGCTTTTGTCAGGTGAACATGGAAAAACACAAACACAAGTGTTTTCAGAGAAATATCAAACAAATATGAATTCATTATTAAAGGTGAGCATCATTACTGATACTGCTGATGTTTACAGGTTCCCGGGCACCTTCAAATTAGAGCTGCAACTAATGATTATTTTCATCATCGATTACTTTCTCGATTAATCGAGTAATCGTTTGGTCCATAAAATGTCAGAAAACATTGACCAGTGTTGTTCAAACCTGGAAATGATGATATTCTCGAATGTCTTGTTTTGTCCACAAACCAAAACGATTCACTTTTAATGATTTCTTTGTTATATAGAGCAAAGAAACCAGAAATACTCACATGAAACAATCAGAAATCTCGTTTTAATCATGAAAGAGCGATTAATCGAGTAATCGTTTCAGCTCTACTTCAAATGGTCACAATATAAATCAGAAAAGTTGATTAATATGAGTTTTCTTTGCAAAATAATTACATTTAAATGAGAAATGACTGACGTTTGGAGAGGGAATTTCCTAAAAGCTTCAACACACAGGGAGACGGAGACTCAACCGAGATCCAAACCACTGACCGTCTTGCTGCAAGGCAACAATGCTAGACGCTGCACCGCCACGTGTGAGGACTTTTAACACTTTAACTCATTTGGGCCTTGAACTGTTTGGCGTGTTGACAGATCATAGATGTGTGTTTTGTGACAAATGAAACTAAAAATATGGTGGATTCTGAAAAGCATATTTGTCTCTTACTCTAAGTAAAATGTGGTGAAGACGTGTGACGCTGCTGTAAGTGCAGTAAAAACAACTGTTATTATTTAAGAGAGCTTAAATTGTGTAGATTACCTTGACCGACACGTTCTTCCCAAAGGTGACGTCTCCGGACACCGTCAGGTGGTCGAGCTCCAGCATGTCGGGGATGCTCTCGAAGCGGATCAGATATTCCTGAACCTGGTCACATTTGAGAGACAACTTATTTCAAAGACACCAAACAACATCGTACTGACTGATCTATAAAAGCCCATGTTCAAAAACCTTTTTATTCTTCATTTTAACATTCTTTTAATGTCCAGGGAACTTTGTCCACACGTTTGTCCTCACTCTACTCTGTGTCGTCAGTGTTACCTTGGTGAAGGAGCTGCCCAGCTTGACGTGTGGGGTCGTGGGGAACTCTCTCTTCGGGCTCATGGTGAGACAGCCGGCGTCCAGGCTGTACAGGTTGGACATAACCAGCAGCAGGTCCGACGTGGTCTTGACGGGCAGGAAGCGGCTGCGAGGTACATTTATCCCCATGGCGTTGTCGAAGCATTTGATGGCCGCTCCGACCGCCGTCTCCAGCTGAATGACGTTCTGTCCACCGTCCAGTGTCTGAGGAGAGAAGACACAGAGGAGAGAGGACACAGAGGCTTAAAGAAACTACGTTTCCATCATGTGACGTCAGCGTCATGTTTTTTTCTTCTTTTAATAAAATTCAACAATGAATACTCTGAATTTTATAATTTGTACATAACATGCAGATTAAATCTGTTTTGCCATAAAACACGTGACCTATAATGTCTGTGAACCACCTCTCTGTGGCCACGCCCCCACAGTCTCAGAGCAGAGCTGAATATTTCATGATTTAAAAGCAAAGTTTTAAACACTTTGCGACTTTTTGAATCACTCAAAGTTGGTAAGGTGGTTACCAACACATTTTACCTGTGGGGAGAAGGAACAGGATACATCCTAGTCTTAGTCTTAATCTTAGCTCACAGAGACGTTACTGGAGACCCTGGAGACCATCAGGAAACGATGGAGCAACAAACCGTCGGATCAGGCCGACTCAGTAACTCATCAGACGACTGACAGTCTCAACTGCCACTTTTCTTCTTTGGTTGCAAAATGAATGAACGGACATGAATCAAAGCAGTGGACCATGACGTGCTATAAAGAGTGACAGCAGGAAGCTAAAGTCAACTAATAACATCTAATACATGTCTTTTGTAGAAATCTTTCAGAGATATTGGGCCAATAATTAGTTGAACAGTGACACCTCTTAATCGTGCAGTGTAGCAAGGCAAATGAAAATAAAGGCCATGGCTTTCAGTGCTTTAGGTGATGTTTCACCTAAAGCACTTAAATGCTTTCACCTAAAATGTTTCAGGGACTGGTGCTAAAGTGCACTCAGCTTCCCGCTGTCATCAGGTACCGTTTGTATAGTTTAACCTGCTATTGCCAGCTTTTCCAGCCTTAAACCCCAGCTTTAAATGACTATACCTAACTTACAGTGAGTCGTCCCTTGACCACTCCTCTGAAACTTTCATTAGGTCAAAGTTCTTTGTATCTAATACTCTGTGAATAAAAACCTGCAGCAGAACTATTTACACTTTCAGCTGTACCCTGACCGTTGTTCTGTCAAGATAATGTAGGTTTGCTTTTCTTCCAAGAGGTGCAGAGGTCTCTTTAAACTACACAGGTGAATATGACACTTACACTACAACAATGAAACAACGATCTGGGCCACAGGTAATGAATGTATAACTATAGACAGGAATGACGCAACATTCACCACTTTTTATCTCAAGTACTACTTACAAACACTTTTAAAAGGTGTAGTTTTAGGGCTGCACTCACCACACACACACACACAAGGCCACACAGTTACATAACATTATGCACACTCACGGTGAATGATTTTGTACTCAAGGGTTATAACATCACATACAAAGGCTGAGAGAGCAATAATCTGGAGTGAGACTGGGGATCAGTAGTCAATTTATTGCACTAATTACAGCTTGGCATACCTTGAGGCAGTGCTGCAGAGAGGAGTGTGTGTGTGTTTGCTGCACTGCTTTCAACCAGGGGCTCAGGATGACAGGATTAACAAATGGATGCGTCCTCAAACTAATTGTTCTATATATGTATATATGTATATATATAACCCTAACCCTATATATATATATATATATATATATATATATGTATATATATGTATATATATATATATATATATTTGGATAAAAGCGTCTGCTAAATGACATGTAATGTAATATGTATATACTCTATGATCTCTGATGTGCTGTACAGTATGTGGCAAATGATAATATTATTCTGAGAGGTTGGCTGCACATTTAGAGTCAATTGTTTTAAATCAGAGACTCCCTCGGCCCATATTTGGCCCACACAAATGATCCAGCAGCAGGTGATGACAAGGACGTACGTGTTGTTATCAGTTTGATAAGTTTTCTGTACTTTCTGTGTGACGTCTCCTTGATTGTCATGTACTGTACGTGTCAACTCTCTCACTAACCTTGGGGTTGACTATGATCTCCAGGTCCATTGCCTTCTGTTCCTGCAGCCTCTTGATAGCAGCCAGAGAGATCCACAGGTTGTTGGTGTTGAAGATTTTAAACTTTGTCACAGATTTGAATTCGTCCACATGGGCCTTGGGCACCTGGGCGATCTCCAGCAGACGCAGTTTTCCTTCATACTCGATCAGAGTGCCACCCTGGAAAACCAAGAGGACAGCTTTTTCTTTTCTTTTCTTTAATGGCAAGGCTCTTCATTTACATATTGTTTATACTTTAAGCTCTTTTAGTAGCCGAAAAAAAATAAAACACACAATGACGACATAGCAGAACATGGAGGACAACCCCTAACCCTAACCCAAGTGAATTTAAAGGCAGAGCAACCTCTAAAATCCAATAAGAATAGAAAAATGGCTCTTTTGATATTATTAGTATGTGATTTCAAACAACATAAAAGCAATTAAGGCACTAAAATATTGACTTTGATGTCATAGGGATGTTCACACGTCACAGATCTGTGCCACATGTGCACCCATGGTACGTTGCCGTGGGAATAATACACAACTCTAGCAATAATTGTGCAGAAGTCACAAAAATAGAATTTTCTATTCTCTCTGTTTTTGAACTTTGAACTGCGACTGCGTATTTCCAAATTTCACAAATTCAATCCGATTTTAACATTTTGAGTACTTTTTGCTCAGGTGTGTTTATATAGTTTGGTGAAAATTAAAAAAATTTTTTCATCAGTCTGTGCTGAAAAAAAACAACTATAAGACTCTATATTGCACATTATTCTAGCCTCAGTATAAAGTGTAAAATGTTTGTTTTAGATAATTCTTGGTGTAAAGTGTGGATCACTTGGCGCTCCACATACCTTGACGTCAGCACGTGTCTTGTCTGTGACCTCCATGATGAACTCACAGCGCTTGGAGTTGGACTGGCTGACCAGGTGGTGCAGGATGTGGAGGTCAACAGTGGCCCCCAGGTTGTCAATGTTGGACACAAAGATGTACTCCTTGCCCTGTTTGATCAGCTGATCCAACAAGCCCGAGTTGTAGAAGCTGGCGTAGATGTCGCCGTGGCCTGGAGGGTACCAGCCTTCTGTGTTTTGCCCCAGGTTTGTGGCCACAGGAAGGAGGGACTCCTTGTTAATGCGAGGGTACCTGGACAAGGGAAGAAAAAAAGTCCAGCCATCATGTCTTAGTTAGTTTAGCTTCACTTTTTGAGATTATTGCTACATATATAAGCACTAAGTTTGATGATAACAATAAGAATTTCTGTCCCTGCATCATATTCGACTGTGACTGCCACTAAGACTTAAGAGAGTAAATCAAATATGAAAATATTTGTGGAATACTTTACAACTGTATGTTTACAACAAGTAATTCACGTTAAAGTCGAAGGCTAAGCAGCACCATTCAGATTAGGGTCAATCAAAATCTCGATATGACCTCTTTACTTGCTTAAACCTCACAATAACTAGGATGTTTCACTGTACTTCCCCTTTTGTGTTACTTTCTCTAATTCCAACCCAAAACATGTATCCTAGGGCCATTTAAACCAACCAGGGTTTGAACTGAACTTCAGAAAGCATGAAACAAAAGAGCTGAATATAATACAGATTTACGAAAGACTGAACTAAGAAAACCGGCCACTTGAACAACAAGTTGCCTGACAGCCATTTCAAAATTCACTGTTGTTTTCACTGCTTTTTTTTGGTCTCCACCATCTCCTTAGTGGAAATATGAGGCTCTTCAGCTTCCTGAGTGTTGACCACTGTCTGTTTGATGCAGAGCAGCTAGTGAACGGTGGGTTAACCAGTGGTAACTACCAGTATAAACCACAGCAGACACCAACGCTTGAATACAGATGGGATGTCAGAGCATTTCAGCTTTATGAAAACAAAAACACACCCATGTGTGAAGTATTTTAACTGGGAGTGAATCTAACACATCACATAGTTGCATTAAAAACAAGAACAATAAGAGAAATGCCAGATCATGCAGTCTTTGTGTCAGTGTACAAAGCTATGTCGTACGAGTTTCTGCCAAGAAAGAGCCGACGAGGCAACAAGCCAATTACTTGGAACAAATGAAAGGGTTTTCTGACAATGCTACGTGTCAGATCGATTTAACAAACTTCATTATGAAGAGCAGCACCCCGTGAGAGCTGGCTGAGGTTTTGGCAGGTCGAGGGGAGAGCAGAATGCAGATGAGCGGGTCAGGTAGGAGGGGCTGCACAGTAGAAACACTCAAGCCTTAAAATTTAGGACTTAGGCCAACTGTTCTGCAAAGATGACAGCGTGTCTGATAAATGCCAGACACAAACAAAGGTTTGACGTCATTGCAGCAGGACACACATTTACTCATTAAACATTTTGTCATATAAATATTTACTCTTCTCGGGACTAACCAGGAAGTTTGCCCGCTTTGATTTCACATGGCCTCCTAAATTCAAATCATTCAAAATTGAGTTCCTGCCCCAGACAACAGGACAGGTCCAAGTGGACAAAAAACTGAATGTAACTACTGTATTTGTCCACACTCTCCATACTTTTCCCTACTTTTGATTGACATCAAATCTATTCAACCACTTTCTCAGTGCTGACATTTAATCCTGCATTGCTGTCCAAAACTGCTTTGTCCTGAAGTCCTTGAGACAGGCAGGATATACAAGTGCACTAAATAATTCAAGGGAAATAGTAAAGGCAAGTTTGACATCACTAGGACATTAAATATTAATGGCTTTCTCTACAAATTATGTGACACTTCCTGTTCAGATGCTGCTGTTATAGGATTTTCAGTGCAGAATCAGCATCCGGCAGCGGCACACAGCAGGAAACTGTCCAAGAAGTGATTAACACACCAGTTTATCATAAGAGGACACTAAGCTTTGTGATCACTGAGGTTTGCTGTTGTTTGAAGTTGTTTTTACGATCTAACATCCTCTATGACAGAGAACACATTACCTTTGTGCTGGTTGATCAAACTGGAGCAGTGTGTTTGTAAAGGGCACGTTCTAATCCAACACAATAGATTGGAGTAAGACACTGCTGTGCAAACGCGATATCCTGATTATCCTTATCCAAATAAGGTCACACATGGAATCGTACATGTCGACATATATACATACGTCTCAATCAGATTAGAACGCGGATGTAATGAGTCATAATCTGACAATGTTCTCGTACTCTATTGGCAAATCATCTTCACATCATAAAATGAATATAGAGCTGAAACAATTCATCGATTAATCGGCAACTATTTTGATAATCGATTCATCGGTTTGAGCTTTTTTCATGATTAAAACAAGATTTCCGATTGTTTAAGCTTCTCAAGTGTGAGTATTTTCTTCATTTCTTTGCTCTGGATAACAGAGAAATCATTAAAAGTGAATCGTTTTGGTTTGTGGACAAAACAAGACATTTGAGAACACCATCATTTCCAGGTTTGACGAACACCGATCAAGATGAATCGGGAAAATAATCCACAGATTATGAAAATAATCGTTAGTTGCAGCTCTATCTGAATAGTTGGCTTATTGCAAATTCTGTTGGCGATAAATGACATTCATAGACCCTGTTAACGTAGTACAAAGTATCCGAGTACCGGCTCGGTTCAGAAATCCAAACTCCTTTTCTACTTTGGTTTTCACAGGGTTCACCTTTTGCCAGCAACAGCAGCTTCTGGCGTATTTTCCAGTGACAATTCACACCAGCACACTTTAGTCTCTGGCACTGATGTGTTTTCTCACCTGCTCTGGTTAAAAGTGTGTATCTTCACGCGGTGGTGTGTGTACTTCTGCAGGATTTTGTTTGTGTCCTCATCCGTGTTGAAGGAGTTCATGAGGACCAGGGGCACGTCTGTGTTGTAAGTCTTGTTCAGGTGCTGTGGGCCGTGAGAAAACAAACACATCAGCCACATTCAGCTTTAATTATCCCGGGAAGTGTCACATTAAAAATATACAACATGTACCCAGCCTGCACATGCTGGCTCTTTTCATTTAGGATGATCACATTGTCAACAGGTGTAACAGAATAGATTACTGTGTAAATGATATAGAATCAGATAACATACTGTCAGAGAAAAGGAGAATGACTTGCTTAAACATTTTATATTGATAATCTTGTGTGGGTTAGGTTTGTGTAACCGTGCAAACAAACTGTCAGGATATTTCAGTACAGTACGACCTGTAGAACACACTTTGACACACGACAGTGTAAGTAATGGCATACTAATAACAAAAAGGATTATTTTTTAAGTCTCTTTCCACCTTGTTAACAGTAGGTGTGCGGTGCTTCAGACTCATGGACAATGAGTATCCTGGAAAATGTCCTGCACTTGGCAAGCGCCATAATTATGATGAATAGCATACATCAAATAGCAAAGCCAGATAAATACCATTTAGTGAACACACCCATACACTTAGGACTAAAAAAACAGGTCTATTGTTAGAATAATAGCTAGGTGTCATATTCATTTATTTAAGTCGTATTTGCTTGCTGTAATAAAAAAAAAAATTCCATCCATGATCCGTAGTTCTTGCTCTGTGAAAAAATATTTCATCTGCGTGGGGAAAAAAGCTTGTCCAACATCTAAAAGGCTGCTGATCATATCAATCCTGGTCTGGCCTCTTTACACCATCTTTTGTAAATGTCTCAATGGCCTGACCTGTATATCTGACAGAGCTCTGAGGTCGGCTGATCAGCTCCTCTCACACGAGATCACGGCTAAAAAAACAGGGTTTTCTGTGGCAGCTGAACTTCCTTTACATGGGAGAGCTGCCCAGACCCTTGAGCAGTTCAAAATACCTCTGAAGATATATCTCTTCTTGATGGATTTTAACAAAACAGTTTAAAGTTAACAGTTAATTTAGACAACTTGACCTTTAGAAAAGTGCTATACAAATAAAGTTTATTAGGGCCAGAGCATGAATGTGAGGAACCTATTGTTCCTGTTGAGATTATTATTATCATTATTATTATAACAATAATAATAATACTTATTATTATTGTTATCATCATCATTAATATTATCATTATTATTATTGTTATTATAATAGTATACCACAGTCTGCCATACATAAAACCTGACAACTGCATATATGAGGACAGGAGAATTGTTTTAAGACTTAGACTTAAGTCTTGACAAACTGCACACTTGCATGCTTAAACTTTATTTAACTCAGGAGAGCACAGCACATCTTCAGCAGCCAGATGGCGACATCCAGTAAAACTCAACATAAATATACAAGAGGGAGGAGGTGCTTAAGAAAGGTGTTCTCACAGGGGACCTATGGGTGTGTGTGTGTGTGTGTGTGTGTGTGTGTGTGTGTGAGATCTATTTTCCCCTCATTCTAAATGGGCTGCCTCAGTCAGGATGTAATCTGACCAGACCTGAGCAGCAACATGGACACAGAGAGCAGTGTGCTGAGAGGAGAGAAGCATCCCAGGAGGCCGTTATGGAAGTATAGAGCAGCCACACACACACACACACACACACTGTACACACCAACATTATTTTAAATGTAACCTGTGTTTGAATGTAATCTGTCTAATAATACAGCAATAAAGTAAAGGTCCAGTGTATAAGAATTAGTGACTCTAATGAAGACACTTTCCCAAGTGCATCAAGGATTGTGACCTTTGCATACCAGGAGACGTTAACACTTATCTCCTAACTCTCTGCACTCCTTCACTCCTTCACTGCTGGAGTTGTTTTACGTTTGACATGAAGAAAATGGTAAATGCATTGTATACATTTTGCCGTATGATCAGGTACGTGCATCCTTTCACATTTATACTCTTGTCCTCTAGGACACAGCGTTCTCTGTTTCAAGTGCCAATCCCAGACCTGCTTGCCTGCACACCAACAGATCCTCTTTCACTACAACATCCCCCAGAAGTCACACCGAATGCCTTTCAAAAGACCACTTTAACAAAAAAAAAAAAGAAAAAGAAAGAAGTCTGTGCATGTCCCTGCCCTGGTGCCTCACACATATTAAGTCATAGAGGCTTGTTTTTGGGGGAATACTCCAGTAGAAAAGGGCAGTAACTGTATTTTTTCCCCTTCTGAATAATTTCATAAACATTTTCTTCTGTGATTTTTAAGGTAGTGACAAAATAAGATTTGTCACACATGACTACATCAGAACACTCAGTGCTGATGGAACACAGATGTTCGTATTACATCGGAAAATACAGCATATCCTCCCATCCTGATGCAAAGTGGCCTTTCTCAGCTACAGCAGTCGGACAAATTAGGCACTAACACTTAACTGCTGCAAAGTCTGGGCAATGGTGAACATGTGTAAGTGTAAGGGAGGACTGCGACATTATTACATAACTACTATTCAATGATTCATGGTCTGAGAGGGGAGGTTTAATGAAAGCAAAAAAAGAACACACAATTAAAATGCCACAGAAACAACGTCTGAGAAGATAATCCTTCTTAAAATGAAGACCCGTAAACATTTTATTTGGGAAACATCAACTCTGCCTGGCTGTAATTTAAAACCTGTGTCCTTACATTGAAGACATAGACGTAGAAAAACTTTGAAATAAGTAAGTGTTACCTCCAATAATCACTCAGCATATTAGTAGTGTACACAATCATGTAGAGCTGCAACTAACGATTATTTTCATAATCGATTCATCGGTCGATTACTTTCTCGATTAATCGTTTGGTCCATAAAATATTTCCAGGTGTTTGTCACACCTGGAAATGATGATGTTCTTAAATGTCTGGGTTTGTCCACAAACCAAAATGATTCACATGATTTCTTTGTTATCCAGAGCAAAGAAATTAAGAAAATATTCACATTTAAACAATCGGAAATCTTGTTTTAATCATAAAATAAAAAGCATCAAACCGATTAATCTATCATCAAAATAGTTATCGATTGATCTAGTAATCGATTAATAATTGATTAATTGTTTCAGCTCTACAATCATGTGAATCATCTATTACTTACACTGTACAAAGTTGCTTCCAGCAGTTAACAATGAGGTTTCTATCCACCATTACTCCACTACAGTGTTTCCAAAGCCAAGTTACTTTACCTCTATCTGTTGCACGGTGAGGTCCAGGAACGTGTTCTCATTGCGGACGCTGATCAGGCTCTTGGGGCCCTTACATCCCATGCTGGTGCCCAGGCCTCCATTCAGCTTCACCACCACCAGTTTGTTCAGACTGTCTGCCACATTGTCGGGCAGGCCTCGAGCAGCAATCTTATCATAGGGCTGAATCTGCAGGAGAGAAACAGAGGATTAGGTTTTTGCCATGTTTTTGTCGCTGTGGTCTTATTCTTCTGTGCGCCAGCTTCTTTTTTATTTTCAGGAGCATCCATACAACTCCCAGGTAGAAATAGCTCGTCCCCTTTATTATTATTTGGAACAACAAACTGGATTCTGTGTTCACCTTTTCAAATGTATTGTCCAGGACTCTACCCTTTACCTGTAGAGTTTACGTGTAAAGTCGAATGTACTTTACACATAAGATAAAATGTGTCAAGCAGAACTGATGAAATTTGGAAACACAAACTGTGATTAACCACATACTTGACCTATGCGAGAGGTATGATGCATGTTTTACAATAAACACTTTCAAACAAAAACATCAAGTGTTGGCATTCATTTATAAGCATTTTATCAACGTCAAATATGTGCAAGGACGGACAGACAACCTGGATAAATCCTGCCTTCAGCTACCACCTGACAGAAGCTTTCTGCTGCTACAGCATTTACAAATCATACAAATTATACAGGTTCTGCCTTTATTACAACTAAATTTTATTCTCAGTATTTCACAAAAACACATACATTGAAACTATTAATTACATTCAACAGTGATATTTTCTTTTGGTCATTTAGCATTACGACATTGTCTAATGAGAGGTAGACAAACACATTTGTGGCACTATTGATCAGTAATTCATTAATGACCTTTGAGCATAACGCCTTCATCAAGTGAGATCTGGACCAATCACTGGTCAGTTCAGAGCGAGAGAGAGAGACGGAGGCCACTCCTATTGGCTGTTATACTTGTCATTCAAGTATTTGTAATAAACACAGCAAAAAACATGTTCCAATATCAGCTGAGCGTTTCAAAGATTATCAAAATCATCTCAGCGCACCTGTGTCACATACTTGGCGTGTTTCCACCGGCTCGCCTCGCCTCGCCTCGCCTCGCCTCGGCACGGCACATTAACTTGCGTTTCCACCAGGTACTTTTTTTAGTTCCAAGCGATCTGAGGCTATACTATGCGTGACGTCGTCAAGAGACGTCCGACACAAGAATCAAGCCACAAACAATGCCAAAGTGTAGATCACTTAAAAAGACTTAACAATCCTAAAAACGTGGGTTAATCTCCAACAATTACCAAAGAAATGTCTAAAATCTCAATATTTAAGTCTGGTGTGTTTAGTGACAGCACTGCTGATCACGAGCTGCATCACAAACCCTGCCGCTGTCTTTCAGTCCAGACAGAGTCTGTGCTCCGGTCATGGAGGAAGTACTGAACAAATATTTTGAATTAACTGATTCTGACGATTCAGTTACACTGAAAACAACTGCTTTACAAGTCGTTAGTATGTGTGTAAAACAAAGTCACCGCAGTTCCGTGCAGCCGTGCAGTGATGATCCGCCCACGTTCAGTAGGTACCATTTTTTTTTGCCGTGGCGAGTCGAGGTGGAAAAGGGCCAAAAAAGGCTTCTGCAGAGCAGGATGACAAGCTGACCATTTGAATCAGGTGTGTTGGAGCAGGGCAACGCTCTAAAACACACACGGCAGTGGGTCCCAGGACCAGGGTTGAGAAACACTGTCCTAGCTCATCTGATGGGTGGAACTCAACAAACAACTGCTTGCTATAGATTTGAACACCAGGCTGAGCAAACACAAGTCCAGACTACTGTTTAACCTATTCAGAATCGTCTCAGGCAAATAAAACATTTTGACTAGGTGAATTGAACTTGCAGATCAGGTAGATCAAGTGCGTCTTCAAAATGGGTGAGTCTGGTCCAGACCTAAGGAACGTGGCACACACACACACCCATAACTGTTAAACATCACGCAGCCTTCTGTCTTTCTGTTGTAGCACAACAACATTCCTGTCAGGACACAGATACCACAGGTTGTTCCTCTAAATTTTATGCTGAAACTAAACTTGTCTCTTATTGCATAAACAGCTCATATCACTGCCCTCTAACTATATTTTGAATACTACACTGGAGCTTACTGAGACCCCCAAGGAACCACGTGGTTCAGGCCATTTTGGACATTTGTTATTGGGTCAGGCTGGCTGGGCAAGTCTAAGTACTGAGTACATTTCTAGAAACTGTCCATGGGGACTTTCGTTCAGTCATTTTTGGAAATATTCCAAATAGGAATTTCTTTTTTATCATAAGCATAAATGCATGCAGAATGATACAATAAATCCCCCCCCCCCAAAACTTTTGTATATGTAGATAGATATAACTATGTGGGTTACCAGCTACATTTTGATTTAACAGTTTCTAGTTCAATTTTAACGCCATCAATCAAACATCTATCTCATGATATCACAAAAATGTCCCATGGCTCGTACACAGCCATGATGTCACTCGAGGAAATAAGAATTGTCGGACTTTAGGAAGGTTTTACAAAAATGAAACTATATATCTATAAACTCTATACTCTATCCAGTTTTTGTAATACATCCATGTCATGTGATGGAGGGATGTACAGTGCATGTGGCATCAATAGGCCTGCAGAAAGTAGCGAGCTATGTGCCTGTGAGTGAGGAATAGCATTGACATCCAACTGTTCTTGCATCAAGTCGGACAAATGATTATGCTACATTATATTATTTACCAACTATATTGAAGTTCCCAACATTCAACTTTGAAGATTTCCCCTTAATTCCCAGAATTTTGCAACCCTAAACCTGACATAATAGACCTTTTTCACAGCAAATAATATCTACTGACAAATATTATTTGTTAACATATAGTAGTAGGACAAACTAAGGACAGGTTACACTTGGCTCTTAAACCTGTGGAATAATTTTAAACCTGATATGCATGCTTATCTGTTTTTTTCACTTTTATGTGAAAGTGAAAAATTACAGTGTCATTATGGCATTGTTAAAATAATTAGTAATGTTAATTGATGTATTTATACTAGCGCTGCAACATCTAACCACTTAAACTATTACTGATTGATTAGTAAATTAATCATCAAGTTATAAATCTACTTCAATCTCAATCCATTGAGAAAATAATTGATTATTCTTTCATGAAAATATTAATTAGTTGCAGCCCTAATTTATACTACATCAATATAAATGAACCAACTTCCTGTCTTTAAATGTTATAAAGTGGTTTGATGCAGCTGCTATGCTGTTCCTTCTTCACAGTGTCTGTATCAGTGTCTTCTCCTTTCCCGCTTTAGCTCGGGAAGTTCCACTGGCGCCAAACATGCAACTACTTTTACCTTTTAGTTTTACTTGATGATGAATGCCGGGAAACTTGGCTTGATATGTTGTGAGTATTCATTTCTTCCCATTGGTACAGATCATTACTCGTTATTGCCTTAGGGCGCTTTTCCACAATACAGTTCCAGCACACGGCTTGACTACACTCAGTTTGGTGTCGATTTCCATTACTCTAGTGCTATAGAGCACAGTCACTGAACTGAAATACAGCGAAAGGGGTTGTGATGCGGCTCATAGACATTTCCTTGCTAAATGTTGGAGATTAACCCACGTTTTCAGCATTTTGATGTCTTTTTAATTGATCTACAGTTCGGTATATATGTCGGCTCATGACTCTTCCAGTGCCAACACCCGGTGGCTGGCAGTCACATTTAGTATCCACTCAGCTTGCTTGGAACCTCGCCAGAGCAGGTACTAAAAAAGCGATAGTCCCAGCTACTATCACTAATGGAAAAGCAAAAAAAGCCGAGCCCAGTCATGCTGGAACTGTATAGTGGAAAAGTGCCATTACTTTGTCTCTATAACACTAACTGTGCCTGGTCCCTGGATTCTCAGGCTTCACACACATTCACCTGCACCGCTCTCTCTCTCTCGCTCAGTGCTGTGACCAATAATAAATGGTTTGGCGGTATACAACGGTATATTTTTAAGCACGAGCCATAAAGGAGCTGCAGCACACTTACAACACAGCCGTTGCAATAGCAGACGGTGTCTCTCAGCACACCCTAATGACCCTCATTCACACCTTGACTCAGTTGAAAGGTGAAACTAACAACCTGGAACTGGGTCAGGGAGTGAATGACCTGTATGACCTTAGCCTACAGAGATTAAATACCTGGAGTATGAATCCACCAGTCAGTCAGAACTGAAGAAACTAAAGCATGTGTAGCTGCCTACAGATCAGACCTGGATGACTATAGGTAGCTCTGAAATCACTGTCACCTTCCTTTCATGTGTCATTACATTGAAAAACTAGATTGTGGTCTTTTATGTAATATCTATTCAAGGTGCGCAGTGATACTTTTATAGATTTTAATTGCTACATAAAACAAAGAGTTGTACTGCATCAAATCATCAATCAAGTCCATGTACTGAGATACGTGTTGAATATCTGACAAACTATGGCTTCAATGTAACTGACATTCATTCACATTCTGCACAACAGCTCTGGAGATAAATAATTCTTCTTTTAAGTAATCTTTTCTCAGGAGTTTTTTTCATATCTTAAAAATAGAAGAAGATTTAAACTATAGAAACCGCCATATACTGCTGTACACATAAGGCACGTGGTCATAATTATAACAATCACGACAATAATGAACCTTAACTGTGGCGAGAACATGCAACAGAAGTGTGGAATATCCACATACTGTACATGCACTGACATTTGTAGCTCCAACACTCTTTCTTCAGTCATATACACGACTTGTAGAGTGCATTTAGATGCCAAACACACAATAATTAATTATTGCTTATAGAAGCTGGTCGACATGTCATCACCACAAGTCGCACTAGAGTGTGGGCAAACTGTGTCAAACTGTGTCAAAATGACCTTCTAATTCCTGTGGTTGCTAAAAATGTTGAACTCATGTTCTAACGTCTCCTTCACAGCTTAGAGAATAATATGTCAAAATGACGCATCTCACCATATCAATGTGTGCAACTCTAATCTAAAACTAGTCTCACCTCTGCCTCCATCTCTCTCTACATGACTTAAATGCTCTCTTTCACTCTATCCAACTTAGGCAAAGCAGCTAAATGAGAAGCTGGATGGAATTCCTCTCCACTCACCACAGACTGAGGAGAGAAGGACTGTGTGTGTATGTTTGTGTATGTGGTTAAATTCGAGTGCCAGCGCGAGCAACTGAGGAAGTCCTGTTAATGTTCAGCGAGACAGGAAAAAAAAATACATGCTCAACTATTTCACAGGAGCTGAGCTTGCATTTACAGGAATGAGGCTCACTGATTTGAAAGACAAATAGTTGTGATCACGGACACTCAGAGATCACTGGATTTCTTCTGTGAGATCAACAAAAAAGTTACAACCAGCTAATAAAACTCTGTAATAATTCTGAAGGACCTCACTGTTAAGATATTGCTTTGATTGAGATATTTAGGATTTAAGTAGATCTTTTTTTGTGTGGCTTTTTTATTTGTAGGTTTTGGGCATCACAACCTAATGATGTCAGATGACTTGGCCAGAATGTAGAATGAGGCAGATAGGAATCCTTTGTTGTTTTTGTTTGTTGGCTTGCTTTTGTTTCCTTCTCCTGCAAACAAATCACACCCATGCGGTCTGATGACTATGTTTAGTTTCAGTTGGCTACTACAATAATAATGTTTTAATATTGTTTTGTATCGATTGACAATGCAACTTAGCCTTAAGTGAACAACTTAATTCATAAGTGCAGGCGCTCCTTCTTCCTCCTCTTCCTCCTCTTCCTCACACATGCATCAGACATTGATCTGAGCAACACTGGAGCCATCCGGAGCAACATACAGTATATATTATTTTTCCATGCTCTGATCTGACCTTCCTCCCATATTTTTAAATACAAACTAATCTGCTCAGAACAGCACACTCCCAATGACCACACAGGTCCAATTGTATTGCCTTTTATTATATTTTTTAACTATAATGTCTTTACATTGTATGTAAGGTGACCAACAAATAAAATGTATTATTACTATTATTATTATCATCATTATTATTTTTTTTGTTCTTCTTCTTCTTCTTCTTATTCTTATTATTATTATTATTAATAATAATAATAATAATAATAATAATAATGATAATAATAAATTATTACTGAAAATATATCAGTAATAATTTAGAAAATCTGTATACCGCCCAGCTCTTCCCAGCTGCAATGAATGTACTGTATGTTTTGAAGCACAATCCCCCCACACACAATGCTACATAAACCAACCCGAGAAGGACGAAACAGCAAAGACAGTGGAAGACTGGAGAGAGCTATAAAAGAGTGTCTTAATCCTTTATCATATCTGAAGGCCACTGTGGTTCCCTGATGTGCTGCAGAGGAATCGTTCAACTGTTGCTCACTGTAATCTGTATATAAGTACAGTTTGGAGGTCCTTGTTCTTCACTTGAGTCCTTTCATTTTATTCTACTCTGCACTTCTATTACAGTATACAGCTGAGGATGAAATTATTAACCCCCCCCATGAAAACTTAATTGAGAAAATAATTAAAAACAATAATAATACTGCAATAATGATGAGCTTTGGCTCAGACTGCAATGGTCAAAGGTAGAAGATATGAATCCTACAACATCACTAATCTTATCAGTTGAGGCTGGTTTAGGCCAGAAGAATGAATTTGTACAGTAAGTCATAAAGGCAGCAGCATTTTTTTCACACACTTCCTTCTTGTCCTGTTCCAAGTTGCATTTCCAGTTTAGAATCAGTTTTTAGAATCCTGTTAGGCCAGTAACCACTGGTCCCTTGGGATGTTTTGTGACGCATCTATTGTCGTGTGAGCAAACTGATGACTTGTACTTTCCGTGAAAAGAAAGGAAACGAAAAACAGCGACATAAGATGTGGCAGAAAACAAACAAGAAATGATGTAAGACCATGATTATTCTTTTAAATGTGCACATTTGTCTTGATGCCTCAGCTTCACACCTCACATGTGGTGATGTTTTACAGAAAGCTCATTACAATGAGTTACAGATGCAGAGAAGGGAAGTTAGATCATCTGACTCTGACTGAGTCATGGTGAAAAACTGCATGTAGTTACATCCATTTCAAAATCTAAGCTTCTCTGATGTACCACAAATGTAGCCACCTAAGAAATGGCAACATGTAAACATGCACATGTAAATACTGCAGAGATAGTCCTTGTTTGTATCAACTAACTGCTCAGAAATGATAACTTTTCATGAACTCTTGCCATTCAACAGCAGAATATGACTAATCCACATCAACTGTAGATCAACTCCTATCTGATACTTAGGCTACATTGATCACACCAGCTCCTTCTTAATCCAACCCTAGTTTGTTTGCTCGGAGAGTTCGGTTGGTTTGGGGAGGTGTGAATGTGCAACCGGACTCTGAAGTGAACTCTGGTCCGCCTAAAAAAACGTAGGTCTTGATTCGGTTCAAGTGAACCAAATGCAGGAAGCGGGCTACAACGCAGGGCATTGTGGGTAAACACAACAAAGCATACGTGTCGTATGTTCACGTAAAACCATAGGATTTGATGCAGCTCCATGTTTCGCTTTTATGTGGAGGAAACAGAAGTTGTCCTGCATTGACCAATAGAGTTTTCTTGTTCATTGTTTGTCTCGTCTTCTCCTTCAGTAATTCGTGATGCAGCGCCACCTCAGACGAGGAGGGGAATACGTTATTCAAAAGGTTTGGTTTGTTTCACTAAAGTACGATCCCCAATCGCACCAAGTCTAGTGGACTATTAGGTGTGAAAACCACCTTTTGCTTTGCTTAAAATTGCAGCTAACAATATCCTCTTTTGGCTAAATTCCTCTCTGTTGCTGCCGTTAGCATTCCATTCCTTCCTCTTACTGTGTACTGTGTGTGGGTTTATGATCGGCTTTGGCTACGATTAGCATTAGTGAGAACTTTTTCATGTACACTTTTTTGGGATGTAAATAGCCACAGGCATTCACATAATCTATTTAATATCATTTTTATTAGCTCCTTAAAATGTTCACTCAGTGAGTGAAACGGACCGAAGAATATGATCCAAAATAAGCATTTTAACTACAGAATTTCACCGACACCAGCTGTAAATATGGACTGATGAGCTGTTTGTATACACTGTAATAATAATAATAATAATAATAATGATAATAATAATGATAATAATAATGATACACACACCTGTCAGAATACTCTTTTTGAATTTTTGTTACAATATAAAACAAGTGCACTTTAGGGGGAAGATGCCTCACTCTGTTGGACTTATTGGAATTCAGACACAGTGGTGTGACATTAAAATGATGGTGTATTTCCTCATGAAATGCTGACAGTGGAATTCATAGAGCTCACAAACAGCCAAGGTTAATGTCTGACATACACCTGATGTGAATCATCGCTGGAAAATGTTTGACATAAAAAAAAAGAAAAGTGTTTTTTGAGCACTGAATAAGTCATTGCTGCACCGATTACCATTTTCACAGCGACACATGCTGAATCTCACTGAGACCCATTTCCTATTCATCTATTCTCGAGGTTTATTTAGGGACGTGTATTGGGGAGCTCTATTTAAGAAGAGGAGAAGCAAAATCGGAGGAAGTAGGCAAAAGCAGCAGGACTCAGTCCAAACTGGGCAGAGCCTTGCTACTTGTTTTTATTTCGCAATCGTTATGCTCAATGTTGACATCACAACTTGTGGTTGAATGCATCTCAGTGTCAGCTGACTGATTTGGCATCTGACAAAACCCTCATAAATTCGGTAGTATCGCTGTTAAGTTGTCACCTTGACAATTCATCATCTCCTATTCCTGTAACAACACTTGGATGGAGGTCATTAGGGTTTCTCGGTAGGATTTTAATATCTTCCTGGTTTTATTTTATTGCGACAGGCTAATCACAAGCTGTATATGTTTAACACCCACACACTATGTACAGTACTATGAGGAGCTACAGTCACACAAAGGGAAGTTCTTACTGAGTCTTCTGGAGGTCTTTGTATCTTAATCCACTCCACTGAAGGCCCCTTCACCTGCAGGAATCTGTGGAAAAGATTCGTGAAGCCCTCAGAGTCTTTCTTGAACACCTGAAAAACACATAAAAGGATTTTTAGAAATAATCAAACCTTCATACGTGACAACGAGGATGAGTGAGGTTTGCAAAGTCAATAACAGTTCAATTCTGTTACCCAGAAAATGTCTTTAAAAACCACATAATCTTCATTTCCTCCTCCCCCGTGCATACAAATGTGTGTGTGGATTTGATTGTTTACAATTAAACAGTGAGATGGGAGGTTTAAACTCCACCCACTGAAGCAGCCACTTTCAAGTATGATAATAACTGAGAGAAATCACACAGCAAAATGGTTTTATGGTAATGACTGATGATTAACCTCAACCATGCGTAGGCTGGCATATTTGATTAAAAGGATTCGGTAATTAGAGAACATAATAATATGTCAGTATTTCTTCTGGAACTATATTTTTTATGTAATTCAGATTTATTTTTATCTACTTTATTTGTACCATCATTTTAAATCCATCTTATTATTCTCTGTAAAATAGCACCACAATGTGTGGTAGCAGGACCTTGAGTGTTTTTTCTTCAATTTGGATTTTGAGATTTAAAAAACCGACATGGTTTATTTTGCAACTATAGAAAGTCTAATAATTAACCATATAAGTGGGTTGTGACTTGTGTGTTCTGTGCCCATAGTTCCAACAGTGTATACATTTATGTACCTGTCTACACACCTATTACTGCAGAGGGCAAATACAACACGTTTGGGTAGTACAGGGCACACCCACATTGTCCCTTCTGATCATATCTCTGTGTTTCAGTCAATCTTTAGACATCGTTGGCAGCATGAGCGTGGTGATCAATGTCTGATTGAGGCAACTGCCAAAAGCTTGTGTGAGTGCACGTGTGTGTGCTATTATAGCTTCATCTAAAGGCATATAGTTGGGAGTAGAACAAAGGAAAGTTAAAGGATCTAATGTCAGTCCAGCTTTAGTAGACTTTGACACATTTACACCTGCAATAAGAGATTCAGTGTCTTGAGGAGTTAATGGGCCAGTTTGTAAAATTTAGGATGGTTTATTGGCAGAAATTGAATACAATACCCACATGTATGTTAGTACTAGTGTATATTGCTTTCAATTAAAAAATGCTTGGTTTTACAGTAAGTCTTTTCCATGTTCTTTGGGCAGGGGCATTGCCTAACAGTGGACGGCATCTTGAGTTTCTACAGCAGCATGATTGGACAAACCAGCCAGAGTGTGCTTTACATTTTAAAGCAGAAGATTACAATGCAAAGGAAGATGACTGACATGCTTTCTGGAATGCAAAGCCCTAACCAACTTAGGTAAAGGAGTCTCACTATTAGATGTCAATCATTTTTAAGACAAAGGAAGTGGAAAGTGGCCATGACATGGACAACAGTGTGTGAGTAGCAGCTACATGTTAACGCATGATGACGATGATGCTGATATCTCATATTCTAGGGCCGGGGTGTCAAACTCAAATGACCAATAATGTCTAGACTGGTCAAGAGGGGGCCCATCTGAGAAAAAGGTGGGGAAGCAATATGAGTTTATATGTGTATATTTCATCATGATATCATGGCAATTGATGATATTTCACAGCCTTTCAAAGTAAAAGTGCTTGTTTTGATATGGAATGATGTGTACTATGACGCAAAATAAATCTATAAACATACATTAATATATATCTGTATATAATATATATACATATATACACACATATGTATATATATATGTATATACAGATATAAAGTATACTAATGTATGTTTATAGATTTATTTATATGAGGGGGATGAGCCTGGGTTTCTCCAGTCTCTCCCTGCTTAGCATATCATATTGGTTCAAACATATAAAACCTAAATTCAGAAATGTCATCCTCATCATCCTCTATACTTTAGAATCATCACTGTCAGCCTCCTAACACTGCAGATCTACGTTGGTGGCGTTACGTCCTCAACCACAGCAGGGCATGCTGTCCTCCTTGTTTACCTATGACGACATGCTACGTTGTCGCTGCAGTGGCTACAGTCAATGTCATTCCATGTGACAAAGAGACACTTCCCCCCCTCGCATCTTGTTTTACTAGAAATATGTAAATCTGTAGAAACCCGAGAGCCACGTCATGACAATTTTAAGGAACCTTCCGAATAGTGGACGACCTACTTATCCTCCAGATCTCCTCTCTGTCAAATGCTTTCGTTCAGCAGCTTATGAGGCTGTTTCATTCTTGGGGTTTGATTAAACAGATGTTTTTTTTTTTCTCTGAAATGGCCATGCCCACTACCAGAATTTCTTCTGTGAAAACATGACATAATGTGCAGGGTCTCAGCTGGGTTGGGTCTTTTGAATGATGAAACATATAAGGGTTTAGGCTGAAAAAAAACTGGGTGAATGTTTGCTTAAATACCCTCCTGCAGTCAGTTTGTGTCATGTGTGTACGTGTATGTGCATGCGTGTGTGTGCGTGTGTGTGGGGGGGGGGACCTTCATTGGTATTGCGTTGTAGTATGTGTCACATTTGTGTTTTCCCAGTGTTTGTGTATGACACCACCACCCTCTAAATCACAACCAGATGGTTGCAGAGACAGAAAGAGTGAGTCAGTGTGAGCGTACCTCTCTCTCGGCCTCTGTGGTGGTGTCCAGCAGCTTCTCCAGCTCGGTGTGCATGGAGGTCTCCAGCTGCTGCCGCATCATTTGCTGGAACTGAGCCATCCCTGTGTTGGCCACTCCAACGTTACTCAGACCTGGAAAGGAGAGATGAAGGGAGAGGGTTTCACACAGCTGCAACATATTGGAATACTAACTTAGAACATATTCCGGACCCTAAGAATGCATCTTGCCCCCACTTTTGCTCAATTCATCAACTCAAAACATGTGTGTAAGTCTTGTCTGTCACTGCCTCCGGTGCTGTTTGTCCACAAGTCAATTTTCCTTTGAAACATTCTTACCTCTGAAATGATTCATTTATGTTGTTATAGTTGTGTTTTTTCCTCAAGGACTGATGTCAACTTTGTCCTAAAAAAAAGTTACAGGTAGCAGTAAACTTGCAACTAACTAAAATATCCATCGCCTCTCTCGCTCTCTCTACATACACAAACATACTTTCAAACCTCCCCAGCTCCCAAATTGAAACAAACCACTAATTCACTACATTAGACATTGAATGAAAAAAATGAAATATGAAGTCGATTTGGTGGGTGCTCTTTCTTACCTACAAAAGAAGCAATTGTTTTTAATGTCAAACAACTAGCAGTTTAATGACATTAGATGGCAAAGTCACATAAAACTAGAGTGTTATGCCGTGTTCACGCTGGACGTGATATTCATGCAACAGCAGGCCAATTGTGTACATGTGCGTGCAACTCTATATACTGCCACAGACTCATTTATGTGAGAAACACTTGAAACTGAAATAAATACATCTAGTTATAGAGTATTTATTTAACTACGGATAATTACATTTGTTGAATGCATCATCGAATCATAGCCCTCTGAATTAGGGGGCCACAGTAGCTCAGTGGTAGAGAGAGTCGTCTGCACTTAATTCCAAAGCCACTGAATAGTCATTAGCTGTAAGCGGGTTTCAGTTGGCTTGACTCGTAGGTACTGTTTTAATTCATCAATCATGAAGGTGAGAGAGAGTCGCGTGAAGGGTTTGCACATTTATTTCCACTTGCCATACATCCTATTTCATCCATTTCTATCAACATGTATCCAAGCTTCTCGAGGATCAACAACACATAGAAATATTCCCTTGATGTTCAGTTTGTGAATGACAACCTACAGATTCCAACAGTAAGAAAACGCAACCTAATGTCATGTAGTGACCTGACGGTCAAAAACCCTTGTTACACCAAAACGTAGTACAGCTTCTAAAATGGACACATCCATCGAACTGCTAGATATTTTTCAGTACATATTTTCCAATCCCTTTATCTAACATAGCCGTCAAAGATATCAAAGTGTCCATGGTAGCTTTTATCTAAAAAACAAAATAACATCAGAAGGGCCACAAAGCCATGTTCCTTTCCTTGCGAGAATTTTTTATTTTATCAAAAGCTTCAGGCCAACAGTTAACTGTTCATAAATTACATTGTAACAAGTGTCAAATCTTGCATCAACCACCCGACCTAACCCTGAACTGATTTGTTTCCTGTAGAGGAAGACGGAGACAACGGCAAATGTGCGAGACAGCTGCAAACAAATTAAGAGTATGACACAAAAGAAGTTTCAGAAATGAAGCAGTTTAATGGGATAAACGCTTCTTCCACCTCCACCTGAGCTGCTGCTGTATACGCACATACACACCCCCTTTTTTAGCTGAAGGATGCACCATACAAATAATGTTACATCCTTTCTGTTTATGAAGACCAAAAAGAGCCAGAATAGTAACAGTAACCACACAAGATGACATTGTAGTTTTCTGCAACGTTGTGCAGATCTGAAGAGCAGTGTAGGGAGGAGGTGTGTCGAGGTGACTGAGTGGTATTTACGACGGTGCAATTACACTGTGCAACTGTGAGTCGAAAATCTAAAATAATGCCACTGTGCATAAGATGTACCAGCAGGTTTGAGAGTGGCTCCCCTGTGAAGGGTCAATGAAAATAGATTATATTACCAGAGGAGGAAGGAAATGTTAAGTATTGTCAGTATGTCAGCGTGTCCCTGCATTCCACAGGCTTCTGGTAACAAAGAATATGTGGGCAGTGATACTTTACTTTCACTTTTTTCCATCAAGATTAAATTAAGCTATGTACTTGGTGGTTTTCATGAGAAAACATGACATCTTCACAGTTGGCCATGTCGACAATGTCTGCGATGGTGACTGTAACGTTACACTTATTCTGGCATTCTATTTGACAGCACTGAACAGCATGGATGTGTCACATGGAAATAATCAAACACAGGATTAAAAAGACTGAATGTTTAACCTCTGGTCTGTATTAAGAAACAGTTTAATACCACAATGAACCAGTTTCTTTCACTCTGAGTCACTGATGAGCTGCCAGAATCTCTAAAAACTGATTTTAATAGGTTTTGTCTGTGTTGTAAGAACTGAGTCCAGGACTCAACTATAACTCAAATTTCCATAACTCCTGACTACTTTTCAACTGATAAAGACATATTAGTGAGACATATTTTTACATTTGGTATAAGATATTGCTAGTGCCAGAATCTGGACAAAAAGTTATAGGCCAAAGATTTATTGCTTATTGATTATTGTTTGATGTTGTTTGGCCTTTGTGTCTAAGGTAATAAAGTCCATTTGAAATAGTGACAGCTGTGTCTTTTTATTATTATTATTTGATAATCAGCTACAGTGGGGACTCAGCTCTAACTTTGAATTGGCAGATTGAATTTATAACACATCCATTAGCAAGTACGCAACTCTTCTGTCGTAAATACAGAAGAGTATATACAGTGTGTGTATATACTGTGTATATATATATATACACATATGTATATATATACAGTATATGCTTAACAAATATATTAAGCCATGACCCAAAGCCACAGCTGGCCTAAATTAACAGCATTGGTAATACTCAAAATCATTATTAATGTTTCTATAACGGTTAATACACCAGTAAGTAGAAGCTCTTTAACTGAAATGACAATAATTATAGTTGTTTACTCGCATTCCTGAACAGAAAAATTTGTTTTAGTGGCTTGGCTCAAGTTTGGGTATAAAAAGGTGAATCGATGACTAAATTAATCGTCAGCTATTTTGATAAACCATTAATTGGTTTTATTTAACAATTAATACAAGCTTTCTGATTTTTCAGTTTCTTAAATATGTGTGGTTTTTTTTCTGGTTTCTTTGCTCCATTTCATAATAAAAAAACAAACAAACATTAAAACTGAAAAGATATTTGAGAACATCACGATTTCCAGGTTTGGTAAACACTGATTTTTCAACATTTTCCTATATTTTATGGACAAAAGAATACTCGATTTATCGAGAAAAGAATCGGCAGATTACTCGATTCTGAAAATAATCATTAGTTGCAGACCTAATATACACTAGTACATGTGTAAATACAGGGTGTGTGTGTGTGTGTGTGTGTGTGTGCTGATATGTTAGCCTGAGGCCAGTTAGAAAATGAAGCTGATGAGTTTTGTCAAAGGGGGCAGAAGAAAAATCTGAAAATGTTAACTTGCTGCAATATGTACAAATACTGTGCTTGCCTTCAAACTGCACCACCTGGATACAAATAAAGTTCTTTGAACTGAATTAAAAGTACATTTTAGAAACATCTGAGAAGACTATTGAACGTTATGGTATAGAATAATATCTACAGTCACACACTTACCCTGTACGTAAATTGCCATGTTTTCTCTGCCAATTAGCGATCAATTCAGGAACCCGTGCAGTAAAATAAGAAGTTAACTCCGACACCGACGCAAACAGAAACACTTAAAGCGAAATGTCAGTGCCTGACAGGTCCAGTTAAGTTTCATAAAATGCCACAGTATGCCAAGTTAATTCTTTCAGAGGTGTGAAGAAAAAGACATCCCATCTACCTTCTCCCCCTCCCAAAAAAGAATGAATAAAAAATAAAATAAAACTAAACTAAAGATAAATCCATCCAGTCACAAACAGTGTCTCATTGTGAAAACATGCTAGAGTAATTCCCTGGATGTTGAACTAGGAGGCTCTTATATTTCTTTTTTGCTTATTGTGACCGCCTCTCATTTATCCAGCCCTCAGCAGACACACACGTCACAGATCCTGCTTGTGAGACACACACACACACACACCCTCAGTCCATGTTTTTTTTTTCGTTCTCGCCCCCCAGCTTACATTTTATTACATTACATTTACACACAACGAACACACACAGTCAAATATTTACAGTGGTAAACTGCACACTAACCCTGAAGGGCAACTTCACACACTGCGGAAATGAAAGAAAGGTGGGTGTATGGTCAGTTGCGACGTTTTTTGCACAAGAAACGCTGTGAATATCAACGCTGCGTGTAACCTTCGTAAACCGTGTCACTGAACGCGTCACGACAATATGACGACAGATGCTTACGAGGGAAACATTTAGCTGCAAAAGCTAACCGGAAGGTACTCAATTCAAATGTTATACATGGTCTAGTCTGAGCAGATTTAACGGCATTTCCTTACTGCTTGGCGGTGGAATGTTGGCAGAGGTCGGCCTGGTCCCAATCCTGGTCCTGGTCCTGCTGCAGGTCTGAGGAACCGCTGCAATCCCGCAGAAAAGGAAAGAAGCAGCTCGGTGCTCCTTTTGCTCACCCCCCACCCCCAAAACAGCTTTAAACCTTTAAACGTAGGGTTTCTGTGTGCCTTGTGTATCGCTGGATAAAGCACAAACCCCCCCACAAAAACGTTTTTTTTTTCAGCCAAAGAAGTTAAAATATGTCATTAGTTTCACGTCTCTGAGCAGTGTTGACGTGGGACGTCACTGAAGGATGTCAGCCAATGAAAAGCAGGGATCGTCTGTCACGTATTTGTGTTATCCAATTAAGTTCTGCCACGCGCAATACGTGTCATGACATTTTCGGATGAAACTATAAGAGAAATGTGTTTGAAAACGTTTCATAACAAATGTCTGTTTGATAAAAAAAATTATGAGTGAATGTAAAACTAATCCGCTTTAATCTGACCCCGCCCCTTTCACTTAGAACGGAGGTTGGGTAACGACTATATAATTCTTCTAAAATCACATTCATGAATTTAAATGGTCTAAAAGAATTTTCCACGACAGCATAATTTAAGAGAAATACATAGAATGAAAAAAAAATCCAGTTTAAATGATCTAAGTATCCAATAATTCATGTCATAAAAACAGCTGACTGGTGTAGTAGCTCAGTTCTTGTTTATCAGTAATGTTGCTTAACTTCCAATAGATTCAAATATTACATAATTAAATAAATCATTTGAATAAATATGTAATTCCTTACAAATGGAATGTACACTGATTAGTAAAACTGTTGGCAAAGGCTGCCCCCACCTGGTAAAATTGTTACATTGCACTCAAGGCTGATGTAGTTTCAGGATGCAGCAAGTTTGCCTTTTTTTAATGTTTACATTTTTGATCATTTAAATGAACCCCATTGTGAATAGTTTAAACATGAGGTGGAAGCAAATGTCAAGAAACTTTGACCTTGTGTACAAATTTGTTGATACAATCAATAGTTATAAGTTAAAAGAGTCACTTATCTTTTTACAGCAGCCTAATCTGATTAGCTAGTCTGCACATTTCACACTTTTACGGGGAGCATAAATATGCAAACAAAGAAAAACAACATCCCTCCCCGTATGCAGTGGCCACCGTAGAGTGGAGAAGATCTTCCTGTTTGTTTCAAACCGCAGTCTCACCATTCAGATCGTCAATTGTTCACACATGAGAAGAAAAACACAATATTATTAAAACATTTCTTTTCTTTTATTATTATAATAGTTATTATTGTTGTTGTTGTTGTCGTTTCTCCTTTAAATGATCAATTCCAGTGTTTCACGACTTAATGCATAACCGAATATATATGTAACAACCATCCACTCACTTACCCCCACAGAAAAATATTTGGAAAAAAATGGTCACCAATTCAGTATATTGTATGTGAGGTGGAGATATACTTGTGCATTATGATGTACAACATCCAGGCCAAAGGTGTTTCTGATGTCTACTGAAAAGGAGGCCTATGCCATGTCATGACAGGATACGTCTGAGGACTATGAAGGACAAAGACTACCAAGCTTTCCTAACTCAATATTGTCCAGTTATATCTGCTGTACATTTTTTTGGAAAATGCCACTGTAACACAAGTTTTTACTGTATAGCCTTTCAACACACAAGTATAAATCACATCAAATCAAAACATTACACCGACTCACTCTTTCCCATAGGGCACACACACACACACACACACGAAGATGTAGACACTAGTGCAGGGGTTGTTGGGAGTGCTTTATCACAGGCGTGCATCTGGAGTCTTGGAGCGTGGTGGCCCAGCAGGGTCTAGTCATGTTCCCACGAGACCCAGAGCTGTGTCTCTCTCCTCCACCAGCTCTGCTGCTGTAGCATCCATCTTGGATTGGGAGAAATCACTGACGGCCAGGCCATCCACAATCTTCCAGGACTTGTCCTGAAGAAAAGAGCAAACCTTGTGATTGTTGAATAAAAATGATTTTCTCTTTTTTCCCAGTCTATCCACAGAGATGAAAATAATTGAATGCCCTTGACAATCCTGTTTTGGCTGGTATTTCAATATCACTCAGTGGAAATTTATTTGCTAAAATTAAGGCTGTGAAAACATGACACCAATGGCATTCACATACTCTTTATTTAGAATTGGTGAAACATTCACAATAATAATACAAACCAAATTAAGTGAGCAAATGTGTAACCATGTACTCAAAACACAACATTAGATTATTCTCACCTTGATCTGGACAGGGAATGAGTAGATGAGGTCATCTGGGACTTTATATGAATTATCAGAAGAGTAAACTCCCATGGAGATGAACTCACCCTGAAAAAAAAACAGATCAACTAGTTACAATGTGAGAAAAGTTCAAGTGTATGAGCCAAACTGCTGCTGGAATGACAAAAAGAGAGGCCCAATATCCACGTGGATAGACATTTTTGCCATTTTATCAAGCATTACCATACATTTTATAATTTGACAATCATGTTTTCCATTTCTAGGTGTGTTTATTGTGAATAGAAACAACCTGCATATTTAACTAAATGTTGGGCAATTTTTAAACACACTGTACCAGGGGTAGTCAATTAAAATAAATCGACTGTGCATGCAATGTGTAATGATAATTGATTTGCCCGATTACAGCACCAGTCCATGTCCGAATAACACGTTTTTTTACCTCAGGGGTCCCAAACCAGATGTCTCTCATGTGGTCACAGATGGCCTTGGCGGCAGACATGGCACTTGACAGCTTCCTAGCCTTGATGACTGCGGCGCCTCTCTGCTGCACCATCTACAACACCGAAAATGCAGTGACAGGAAAAGGTGCTTTATTGAGTTGCTGACACGTGTGCCATATATGAAAACAAAATGTCTCTTATAGTCCAACAGATGATCATCAGCTCACAGTTATGAAATCTCCTTTGAGCCATGAATCATTCTTGACTGCATCGAAGCAGGGGAGGTCACTACCAGATACATTGACCAGGCAGTGGTGCACATCTGGGTACTGGGTCGACGAGTGGTTACCCCAGATGATCACATTCTTCACGTGGGTGGCAGGAACGCCACAGTGCATCGCTACCTAAAGGACACAAAGCAGCTTCAGATTTCACATTCAGAAATAAAGGAACAACAAACAGAAGGCTGCAAAAAAGTCCAACTCCATGTTTTTTTAGCCCAATGTTCCATTTTTTATACATCTGACTATAAAGTAATGTGAATCCAATAGTCAAGGAGAGGAGGCAGTTAACGTAGCTCACCTGAGAGCGAGCCCTGTTGTGGTCCAGACGGGTGAGGCAGGAGAAATTCTCTTTGGGAATGGAGGGAGCAAACTTGGCTGCGATCAGACAGTTGGTGTTTGCAGGGTTTCCTACAACCAGCACCTAAAAAATATATAACAGCCTTAGTGTTAAAAATGACAGACTAATAACAGCTCATAGTCATCATAATATCTTCCTCTGGACAGATTTAGTGAATTCACTGAAAAGCTATACATCCGTAAAACAGAAGACAGGTGCTGAAAAGAAGCAAATGATTAACATGTGGAAAGTAAACAAATCCACATTCTGTGAAAATTTTTAAAGCTCACATGGAGCAGAGTGGAAACTTGTTTGTCATAACCTTGACAGTCTTTTTGGCATGCATATCCAGAGCAGCTCCCTGGCTCTTGAAGATTGTCACATTGGCTTGGAGCAGGTCTTTCCTCTCCATGCCCTCTCTCCGAGGCATGGAGCCCACCAAGATGGCTACATCCACGTCCTGGAAGGCCACGTCAAGCTTATCAGTCGCGATAATCTCTGTGAAAATTGAATTTTATTCAAATTACTTCTGTTGATTCAAAGGATTTACAAGTCAATGCTATGCTAACATTCGGCTGTAAGTTATTAATCTGAATACTTTTCCAACAAACCAGTTTTGTTCTTTAGTGTGTTTAATTTTCATCCTTGGACAAAGTAAGTAATGTATACAATCAGAGCAGGTCTCTACGTCAGGCCCACTCTAATATAGAATTAATATTCTACAGTGAAAGTCCTAATAACCAGTATTATTGCATGGCTGGGCCCATTTCAGTATTGTCTTTGCCACTTGCCAATGTCAACACAGGGGCCCTCTCACATCCCCCAACCAAACAAAGCAAAGGACACAGTTATTTGAAAAGAAACTTCCAAATCACAATGGAGATGAGGCATAATGGAAACGCACAATGACAGCAGAACAGTGATGGACACATATTCATCAAGTAATCCATGGAAGAAAATAAGTCCCAGCTTAAGCTAAAGACCTAAACATTCTTACTACGATGCAAACTTGGTCCTTGGAGTGAATGGATTTGATCACATTGGAACATCTAAAGAGCACCAGTTGTGATATTTAATGCAAGTGTGCCATTAAGTCCATAAAAAACAGTATTGTGTTATCATTATGTCAGTTATATAGCACTCCAGTGCTCTTGAAGACCTGGGAGGGAGAGTAGCTTCAGCATATTTACATACGATGAGGACTCCTACTAAGGAGTGCTCTGTTACCTGACTTACTTTGTCCCCTCCCCAGCAGCTCCTCTGCAGCCCATATCGGCTCTAACATATACAGCCTCACCCCAGAAATGTCCTCCTCATCATGCACTTCCTACGAAACATCACTCTCAGCTTTATCGTTGGTTAACGCCGCAGACGTAGGCGACGGTGGTGGTGAGAAATCGTCCACAGCAGAGAGTAGGCTGTCTTCCTTGTTAACGTATGTCATCGTGTCTACTCTGAACAGCAATCAATATGGTGAAAAAGACTGTCCGGCCTCACAGCTTGTTTTAACTGGAAATATGGAAATATGCAGAAGCCCAAGAGTCATGTCATGAGGACTTTCAATGGTTACCTTTCAGAAGTGGAAGAGCACAGTCCTGTAGCTCCATGACGACGCCATTGAGGACAGTTAACATTGGTGTAATGTCCAAAAGGAGCAAGATGATTGGCTGGAATGGAGAGTAAGAAGACAGTGGGATGAATAGTATGAAAAGAATGGACTTAATTCAAACCATATGAGCCACATATAATGTCAGAGGAGGACTTGTCTCTGGAACACAATGTAAAGAGCTGAGCCTAAAGCCTAAATAGCTTCAAAGTGGACCCAAATCTTTCATTGACTTCAAGGACAAGGTTTTGTGACACTGCCTAATGAGATGAGAGAACTGAGTGTTCCGTCTTTACCTGATCTTTGCCAAACACATCTCCTTTGGCAATGCTGAACAACAGGGAATAGGCAATGTTCCCGGCTGCACCGGTCACCACAACTCTAATCGGCTCAGACTGGAAACACAAGGCACATAACATTGTTGTTAGTGTATAACAGCATTGTTTTCAGTTGTACAGAACCAACAGGTATGAATGAAAGAGGACAGTTCAATTGTTCAACAGCAGAGGGCTGGGCGTGAATCTCATCTACAGGATTTACTGGGTTAGTTCAAATATAGACTCTCTGCCGTCCACGCAGCACTATTACGTTCATTAAATCTCCAAAACTGGCGAACTAACTAGCAAAGACACAATTAAAAATGGCTTTACATGAGTAGGGAATGAGATACGATTTGTTGCGTCGTGTGGTGATTCAAATAATTAACATAATTTGATCACTTGGACCAACTTTGTTTAACTTTATAACTTATCAAATCATGTTGGTGTTTGAATAAAACAATGATATGTGCCAACTCGACACTCACCATGTCAGGACGAGAAGTCGGACTGCTCTCTGCAAACACCCGCACACCTCAGCAGCGTGGAAATATTATAGGAACTGGATTAGCACTGCCTCTTTAGCGTCGTTCATTCCTTTGAAGCTGCCCACACACGGACAGAATTCACAACACCTATTTAAAGCCGCTGTCAATTGCGACACTTGTGACTGTAACACGGCAGACTAGGGACCCAGGGAGTTGTAGTTTTTGATAGTTTGTGGAAGGAAAAAGACAACCTAGTCTCAACAAACCTGCTCATACATAGGAAAATGAAACGTTTCCATCCGTGACAATACTAAGAGTTGACTGCAGGACATTGTTATTTATTCAATAAGATGGGTGACAGTAACATTTATAGTTGAGCTAGTTAGCTAGTTAGCATAGCCTTCTAGGTACCGCTTGTGGTTGCTTAGCGACCTGGATCGCTAGCGTCGAGAGCGCTGCTTGATAGCTACGTTAGCTTAGCCATTAGCTTAGCTAAAAGAAATTCATGTGATTGGATTGCAACTTACAACTCGGTTATTGCTTTTGTGTATTATTAAGTACCTGGAGCAAACAGCGTCTGATGGAGCACAATATAGGGTCAAACTGACACTTTACTGCAGTTTACAAGAGAAGCGTGTGTTTACTTGTGCACAGTTACAGTCAAGTTAACATATACTGAAGCAGAGCAGCAGCATGGGAGAGATCTGAAGGGGAGGTTTCCATCCTACGTCAAAGTGACTTTAAAGGTAAGTTGTTGATAATAACCGTCCCATCTCTTCCTTCATCTGTCGTGTGTGTGTGTGTGTGTGATGGTGGGTAAAGTTCTGTAGAGAGTCAAGTGTGCGTTAACTCACAGAATGTGTCTCATGTTTGAGCTGCTTTATGTTTGACTATTCATATGATGAGCTAAAAAAGAAAGAAAAGAAAACGTGAATCAGAAATAGCTCCGAACATGATGTAATTCTGTAGTTTGCTTTAGTAGCTTTAGTAAATTAAAGACTTCTAATATTTAGGGATGAGCCAATATAATACTCACTATCAATCCGATACGGCTCAAAATCAGTGGATCAATCCAAAAATCCAACATCACATGCTTCAATAGACTATATAATAGACTATATAAGGGTAAATAAAAATTCTATCCGAGTCATGTTGTGGGTTGTTTATTTCTTTCTCATTGGAGAAGAATATTTGATAAACAGTTGGATAATGATGCCTTCAATACAGCTTGGCACAAATGTGTTTTTAACAGCTTCATAGTTTAAAAGGTCTGATATTGCTATTGGCAAGCACTTGGGTTTGTGAAATTGGTATTTGTATCGGACATGAAAAAGTGGTATCATGCCATCCCTAATTTTCACATAAGAAAATGCTGTTCCAAAATCAAAGTAAAAAAATGTTTTATTCAAGGATCTCAGATGTGTCAATGTGCTGCTTTTCATGGTCTTAAATCAAACTAAATTATACTTGAGGTATGTTGGTCATTTTGGTAGAAAGATACCAATAGAATCAGTTGTTGCTATGTTTAGTGACTTTCATGGTACAGTTGGGGGAAAATAAAACAAACCAAGGACAGAACATAGTGGAGTTATTTTTTTATTAGGATAATGATGAGTTTAAATTAGATGTAGTTCCATTAGCTCGACATTAATCTTTTCCCTGGACATATTAAATGTTCACTTTATTCATCACAAAAGGTGCAAAGGGCAGAGATGTTGATGTGTTGTCTTTTAACTAGTCCCCTCATCTTTGGTTCTTCAGAGAGTTGTAAAGTTGATTTTAGCTGAGAGGACCCATAGAGGGTCTGTTGTTTGGTGAGTGTGGGATGGCCTCATTACAGGCATGTTGTTAACCTGACTGACTGTGGCTGTGCTGTCACTGTAGGGGTTTGTTTATTTTCCATATTTTTCATACGCTTGCCTAGAAAAGCATTCTGGCACACACCTGTTTTGTACCCATCCATCTTCTTTATCCTCCACTTGAGGGTCGAGGGGGCTGCTGTGGGACTTTTATAGCATTTCTAGTATTACTGATGAAAAAAAGAGTTACAAATTCCAAAGATGTTTTGTTTATTAATAATTATTAGATATCTAACCATGTTATGACTATAGGTGATATGGCCAAAAACATTATCACAAATAAGAGGTTTACAATGAGATAATTGTTGCGATAAATTGTCTTACAGTTAGATTGAATTTCGCTCAAGAGAAACCAGTTTATCGTGTTTTTCAACTTCAAAAAACACAGAAACCACAGTGTTTTGTCTTAAAGTGTGTTTGCGCGGTGCATAAACATGATATTGAGATCTGATCCTACCATGAGATTTGGTCATACCTTAGCTTTGAACGCATCAAACTAGATGTGCAGCTCATGAACTTGGATGATGATAATTAAACTATATCTGAATCTATAATTAAAGGAACACTATTCAACTTAATTGTAGATATTTATAATTATGAACCCCACGCACAAAGGGTAAACCATGTTTGATTGGTCAAAGGATAATAACCAGTAATAATAGAGGATGTAATGTAGACGTCAGAGTATTTATAATGTCCAACCATAATTAAAGGCTTTCTTTTAACCAGTCAGAAAAATGTTAATGATATCCTTCGTAATCGGTAGTAACAATTGAAGTATGATTAGTTCAAATGATGTTGATATCTGAAATGTGATTATGGATATAAGACTTTTGTTAAATGCCTGTCTCTGTGCAGACGTGGAAATACGAAGTCTGAGTCTCAATAAGCTGCATAGCAAACAGCACTTGCCTCAAATCATGTCTGTGTTTACAGTAAACCCTCCAGCAGCTTGCTTTTGTGCTTTAGATCATAGCAGCCGTAAAATGTACATTTTAAAACTGTTCCGCTTAAATTTCAAATGTAAATAAATCGCAGTTAGTTTACATAGAAACCAGTGTCAGATGCTTAAAAGCCTGTCAGCTCTGCAATCTGTTTTTCTCCGTATAGCAGTGTCTATTTGGATCTTGTGTCACCTGGAGACATTCCCACACTGTGCACAGAAAGTGATTTAATTCATGTCAAAACAAGTGAGATGGCTGCAGACAAGCTGGAGTATGGCTGAAAAAACAGAGAAGCGCCCATGAAAAGTTTCAGAAGTGAATTCTCCTTCTCAAAAAACACAGTCATTCAGAAGTTTAACCCTTAGAACACAGAGCATTTAAGCTGCTTTTTTTCCATTACTATGTTAAAACGACTTAAAACAACTTATACAGAGGCTATAAGAATGTGCAATATAGAGTGTCTTATAGGTTTTTTTTTCAGCACAACCTATAGGCAATCAGATGAAATACGTTTTTTAATTTTCATAAAACATATAAATGAACACACCTGAGCAAAACGTACTCAAAATGTTTCAAATTGATTGAATTTGTGAAAGTTGGAAATATGTCACAGTTCAAAGTTCACTTGGCTCGTTTTTACGAACATAAAGGGAAGAAAAACAGTAATATAATCATAATCATAACTTATCATAATGAAAAAAACGTTTTCAGATGAATGATGCAGCATACACCATATTACATTGTTTCTGTTCATGGAGACCATAAAAGGCAGAATAATAACATCAACAACAACATAAATCAGCATTACCACATGAAAGTTGTAATATGGAGTGCAATATGGTAAAATTTGTAATATTTTGATGAACTTTCTTTAATTTATTGAAAATTATACCATGATATATATTGTTACTGAATTATTGCCCAATTTATTTTTATTGCTTCCAGTTGTTACATTTTCACATACAATTTAACAATTTTATTTATCAAATATCTACACAATATGTAGTTATAAAAAATCATAAATACAATTGTTAAATTTTATTTATACAATATTATTGTATTTATTTTTTCACTGGTGCTAAATCAGTAGTTTTGCCTAAAATTACTGCTCACAGTCTCAATGTGAAATGTCAATTCTTTTTTAATTTTTGTCAAAGATCCTGATGTTCTGTCTTTCAATCTGAACATCATAAAATGAACCAGACCTGGCTTTACTTCCCGTGTTTGCATCTGCTCGTGGCTGACACAGGCGCCGCTGCCCCTCTCTCTCAGAAGGTTCTGCGCTTGATCGCTGGATTCAGAGCTGTTTGAAGCAGCTGCCACAGCCTGCCAGTTTCTCTCAGCTCTTGTTACATTTTGCCCCTCTGTGTGGTACAGTATGTGCTTATGGATGTCCTGGGTGTCAGTGTGAGAGAAACAGGTGCTCACTGCTGTCTTTCATATCAATCAATATACTGTCCCACTGTGTGTAGTATAGTGATTGGAAAGGTTTTCAAATGTGCATTTTCTAACCATGAACCAGTGCTGAGTTTAAATCACCCGAGAGTTATTTCCCTCAGATGTTCACTAGCTCGCCCAGAACTGATGCATATATTGAGCTTCAATTATTTTTCACAAATTTGTCTCCAAATAAATATATTATAATAATATTGATCCATATCTGCCGGATGTGAATGTAGGAAATGCTTCATAAAACTAAAAAGTAAGAATTAATTTTAAATGAGGACATAATAACAACATGGATAGTAGTTTTTTAGTAGATAGTAGATTTTTGCCAATAACATGAACACAAGACATTAGTTTTATATCCTGTATTTAAATGTGTGACAAAGTTGTTCCTTAGGACTAAAGGTTATCCCTAACAAAATGTAAGGATTATGTCACCGTCATTTGTTCTACTTATTTGTGACATTCAGGTGGAGTTAGCTGGCACAAGAGAGACGAGGACAAAATAATTCTAGGTGACAGCTAAGCCTTGAAGTTTTCATGTGATTGCCAAACTCGCTGAAGACTTTCCTTTTGGCATGGCTGTTGACATTTTTGTGGGTCTGGATGATTGACATCCTCCCAGTGCTGCTCAACCTCATAAGCTTGTTATGTGATCAAGTATCAGTGCAGGTAAATTTAGATGAAGAATCATTTAATATAAGAATAACTATCCGTGTCTTACAATAACTTACATCAATCCGTGTTTGCAAAATAGATAATGTGAGGTCAGGATTAGTGGTAATGCTTCTTTCAAAATGTTGATCATCTGAGTTACATTTTTTTTCAAGTGCAACCACATTAATTTGTCACTTCATGTGATATACTGTATGATCTTTTCAAACAAATAAACCCACAAATGGACGGAAAATGGAAACTAACTCAAACCAAAACAAAGCGTTCTGTAACGCTCACATGACAATTTTGACAATCATTGACGCATTCATTTCCTCACAGAAAAGGAAATTACTCAAGACTTAAAGACAGTTTTTCACTTGTGACAGTTATGGCTTTACTTAAGCGCACATTTAAACCCTGTTGTTGTTGCTGTAACTGTATTTGACAAGTTACACAGCGGTGTTGACATGCGGGGATTAGACATACTTTGTCTCTGCGAAATAAGGAAATCGGAAAGAAACCAAAAACATCAGCGGGACAAGAGGACACACGATAAGATCTGGTGCCAGTTTGCCACGCCATGCCGACCTGATCCTCTGTGTGTGTGTATGTGTCTGTAAAAACAAATGCACAGATGCAAGTGAGAAAGTTTGAACTTGCACAAATCCTATACCGTACACATAGAACTTGCTCAACGCTGAGCAATGCTACAATTCTACACACTATGTCTGCCACTGAACCCTGTCCTCTCTCCACTCCATCTCCTCCTGTATCCTTCCCTCGTCACTCCTCCATCTCCACCCTCTCTGTCTTGTCTCACTGCTCGGTCACTTGTCCTCGCACAGTGCACCTGAGTGACCCGGTCACGTTGGCAGCTGGGAGACAGACAGCCAGCACACGGATCAGCCTCCATATCGCTCTTCTATCTCCACAGTTAGACCAAATAACCCTCGCAGTGCACCGGCAGTCGCACAAAAGCAAACCTGAGCAACATACAAACACAATAAGCGATTACATCATCATCGCAACTATCTCCTGTATCATTATCCTTTATCCATGTGCCATCACTCGGCTTACTTTATGGCATATTTGTGTCTCAACGGTGTCATCGTCCCGCCTTAGATTAGCTGATAAGGCTTAATCAGGTGAAGCATATAGTGCAGTAAATGTTATAAAATACCAATGTTTTTCAACAAACCTATAAACAACAACAAACCTTTTTCAACAAACCTATATGACTTCATCCTGTCATTTTCGTGTACATGCAGTAATCGTAAGAAAGCACTAGGTGGCAGCATTTGCCCTTATTAAGACTGCTGCTGTTGGACTTCTCTTTGCATAGACGTTGATGGATTTGTGGCAAAGACTCTCCAGAAAACACTCGTTGCTGCATGTGACAGTAGTGTTGCCTTCAGGACGTGGACTTGTGATATGAAAGTGAAAAGTTCAAATTTACTGCGGCGTTTTAAAACAAGAAGCGTTTACACTATCTCTAAATTTGCTTGCTCAAGTTATATTTGTAGAAATTGCGTCCAAGGCTGTAACGGACAATTGAATTTCAACCTCGTCTGTCTTTGAAGAACTGCAACATAGTGCAACACATAAAATGAAGAAGACACTGTTTTCAAAGAGCCTAACAGGAAGAGCAAATGGGAGACGGACGAGATAGGGTTAGGGTTTATATATTACATGTCTTTAAGCCTATTATAGTTTTATAAATGCAGCTTTTGTGACAGATTGTGAGCTGCACCAAAAAGTAGAATCTATACATAATTGTCATTGTACATGGAAATTGCTGTATCCATACTGAGGTTTTACGCAACAATGTTTGGGTCATAATTATCTGTGTGTGTTATTACTGTTTAGTCGCCATTATGTCGCCATTATTCCACTTGATCACCCAGCATGACATTATGTTAAACCCTTCTTTAGTTGAATTGAAGTCTTGTTTTTATGTGTTGTGCAGAGCACATCTTCTAAAATAACTCTTTCTCAGTGTATTATGAATCGGTTGCTTCCATAATTAGCCTGCAGATCCATTTGAGCCGACGTTATTGTGTGGTTTTGGCACTTTTACAACAAGGCCTCGAGGCGTGTGAGTGTTTCCAGTCTGCCTCAGAGGTACCTATGACCACTCTGAGTTTCTTTTCTCACTGATTGACTGTGATTGAAACCTGAGAAGGATTTTCTTTTCTGGCCAAGTGTTGGCTTGCTCTGGGGGAAAAAGACAACCAAGCTCTCAATCACAGAGAACACAGACGGACCCCTACAAATAGACCAGGCAACGTCTTGGCACTGATGCAGAACTATTCAATTAAACCTCATTATATCCACACACTGAGCCACACCCACAGGTATTTCATCCTCTGAGCAATCCACACTGTCTCCCTTCATCTAACTCCCTGAGGTGCTTGCATAGGGAAATGGTTTTGATGGAGTCATACTTCATATTAAGACAACTACATATTTCATAGCACTTGACGGACTGATTGATGGGAGTGTATCTTCATTTACCTTGTGCGTCACTGCCACAGAAGATCTTTATCATCAACAGTAAAATGAAGGATCATGGCCCGGCTTGTTTCAAAGAGGAGAGTTATTGTTCACCTGTCATCAAAAGTCTTTGAGTGTTTCCTGGTGTGAGTATCTGAAGTGTCTTTGACTGTAAACACACTCAGTAGTTGCCTTGCTTTGGTCACAAGGTGGCATCAAACCCCCACACGACAACATTCTGCCTCTATCGCAAACTGAAAGCACACTCTCCATTCTCTCTGCTGTTGACAGCAACCAGCACTAAAAAGTCACTGAGGGATTACCAAAAATGTGGCTGCAACAGTTTTCCCGGGTCCACAGCCAGCTGATGTGGCAGCAAACCCACATCGGCGAGGGAGCAAGGTGGTTCACGTTTTTTTTTTGTTTTTTTTTTAATCAATGGACCTGTTGTTTTAGCAGCACAAGGCCAGTCCTAGTCCATTCGCACCACCTTTCATTACCCTCAAAAACCTCCAAATCCATCCAACTGGACCAGTGACGGCAGCTCGCTGCCGATGCTGGCGGTCACACCCCTCTGCCCAGCCATAATGGGCCACGGCACAATTGGGGGCCACGTAACCGACAACATTCCCGGCCCTTCCAAGAGGCCGGTTGCCTGCAGGTTACCAGCAACACTGCTTGTCCCTGTTTGTCTGCACTCACTAAAAGGAAAGAATGTTTTCCCCCACAACATAGCTGTGCGGGGATTAAGGCCCATTCTGAGTGGCCCCGGGTCGTGCAGCAGATGTTAGCTAGGATAGCGCTCGTTGCTGTGCCGACAGTGAGCCGGCGGGATCGGCCCGCCCAGACGACGTTAAGCCTATGTACATGTATGGGAGAAGAGGGGGGAGTGGGAGGGCCTGTCACACATTAAAGAGAATGGCGGCGGGAAATTTGTCACAGTGGTCACACACTAATTCATCTGCACTGTCGCTAATCGTCATCGCACACATCGAGAGCTGGAGAGTTGCACATGGTTAGCCTCATGCTAATTTGTAGTCGGGTCCCATTGAGACTCTGACATCACTGTTCAATAAACTACATTATGTACTTTGTCAACACCTTTCTTCATTGGTGACAGTGAAGTGTGACTTTTCCTGCAGCAAAACATGAGAGCTTTTAAACCAACAGTTGAATGTCATCTGTCAAAATCACTTCCTCTGTGTGAGTGTTGGCTTTAACCCTCTCACATGGTATATATGGTATTATTAATTACTTAATTTCACTTAACCCAACAACACTTATTTACAGAAAGTTTCACATAGAGGTGGGAATCTTTCAGAATCTCTTGATTCGATTCTGATTCCTCGAATCACGATTTGATTAAAAATCCATTTTTGATTCAAATTAACTCTGGATTAAAAATCGACTATTTAGAGCTGCTGGTTTGAGGGTCAACTGCTGTTGTGTACTAAGAACAGTTCTGTTTGTATAGGTTTTATATCTGGAAACAGACAATGTAACCACAAGCAATGCCAAGAAAGGTTACGTGAGGGTATGACAAACCTTGGCTCACTTGCAATCATTAAACTGAAGCCTTCATTTTCTTTTGAAATGAAACAAGCTATTGTAATCAGTTTATTCATTTTTTTAATTAAGTTTTGGAAGTTTTCAATCTTAGAGGATAAGAATTTGTTTTACACTTCACATGCAACTACTGATAAGTAAGTTCCTGCACATGGGTGCAAAAGTCATACATATACTTATAACATATTGGTGTAGATGCACAGAGGCTCCTCCCTTAAACTGAATGTAGGTGTCAATGTGACAAACCATGAATCTTGTCTGTATGTTAGCCCTGTGACAGACTGGTGACCTGTCCATTTTGTACCCCGCCTCTTTCCCAGTGTGAGCTGTGATTGGCTCCAACTCCTCTAACGCCCTTTAAATGATAAGCAGGGTAGATAACGAAGAAACAGATTCTTATTTTTATGTATGTTATGACATGTGCACAAGTAATAAATGAAACCTAATACCTTTAATGCATTTCATCCAATAATGAGTGGTGAGGAGGTGGTAATACAAAAGAGGTTTTTGCACTGAATGTTGAATAGGCTTTCTGTGGATTGTAATTTCTGCTCTGTGTTTTGCATTTTTATTTCCAACTTTCTACTGTAAACCATTACAATAAACTCCAACAGTGAACTCTGTTTGAGTTATATAAGCATAAGGGAACTTGGGCTTGATGCTTGTTTGATGTGAAAGATGAGCCTGTTGTCTTTACGTCAGACTGATATAACTGCAGGGTGAATGTGTTTAACATGGGGCCCAGTTCAGGCATAATGGAAAGAGGATATAGTGTCTGACAAGACATGACTTGACCCAGTGGGACAGGCAGAGCTGTGCACTATGTTCCTGAATAAACTGCAGAAATCAGTGTTGTAGAATTTTACTTGTGCGTGTGTGTGTGTGTGTGTGTGTGTGTGTCAGCTCCACAATGATTGTACTCTCAGAAGAGTGTTGGGCAGGATGGGGCTGTTTTCACGCACGGCTGGATGTTTTGGGCTTTCTGACAAATGGAAAACAGCCAGATGTTTGTGTGTTCATGTGCATACATTGTATGCGCCCACAGTTGTCTTATTTCATGCTTCTGTTCTGCTGATTTCAAATCTCAGCAGCAGCTCAACGAAAAATGACTAGACTCCTTGCGGTCAAGAACTACTTTTCCAATATGTGTTAGAAAACTGTAGAAGCACAAAGGTCAAACTTTATCTTGGTTGTTTTTTTTGCTTATTTTGAAAACTCCCTTGTGTGCACTATGTTTTTAAAATAACCGCTATGGCGTTTGGCAGCAAGGAGGGGAGGACGACTGACAAGTCTCTCTGCTTCAGTCCTTAAAACAGTCAACATGTCCAGCTGAATCCTGCAACAGCATCTTACAAATCTATATAATAAAACAACGGGAGCTTCAAGTGGAAGAAATTACTTTTCAGTTGTGGTACTCACTGAAATGGGAAAAAACAAATAAAATTGTGTTTGTTTCCATTTTCATTTGGCCTACTCTTTCATATACGGTATATTAAAAATTGTGGTGCTGAATGAAAACCACCTGGCTTTCTAGGTGTTGATTAAAATACAAGATACAGTAGTCCCTAAACAACAATCAATAGCTGCAGTTTCTGGCTGTAATTTGGCAAAGATGGTGTGGAAATGACTGCTTTATCTAAAGTGAATTAAAATTCTAATCTATAGCCATCTTTCAGTGTAACTACTCACATATTCTTATCACCTGACCTGGTGGTTCAATATAAGCAGCCAGACACAAACTAGGTGCCTTTCAAAGTTCCCTCCATAGATTCCAAGGTGCCAGGCATCTGGACCTGATCCTCTATCTCAAGGCTTACTAACATATAGAGACCAACAACCATTCACTCTCACATTCACACCTATGGTCAATTTAGAGTGTCTGATTTACCTAATCCCCAAATATGCATGTTTTTGGACTGTGGGAGGAAACTGGAGAACCTGGAGAAAAGCCACACACACGGGGAGAACATGCAAACTCCATGCAGAATCATTTAACACCATTTCTGGTCTAATTATTTTCAGATTTTTTGTTTGTCTTAATTTTAATGATTGTATTACTAAAGATACTGTCGCAGAATTAGTTTAAATCGCTCGAGTGAGTCAAAATGTATGTTTGTTTGAAGATCTACCAGTGAAGAAGTGGGATAACATCTGCCAGGTAAAAGAAAGATCTATGAGTGGACGATAGCGAGGGGTTTATTTCTACTTCCAGCCTGCAGCAGGGAAGGAGGGGGGGGTGTATGACATCTATCTCTGAGGTCACCGCAAAGAGAGCAAATGTCTTGGTCCACATGTCATCGATGTCCGTCCACTCTGTGCCATGTCAAGCTGTCAGAGAGCGAGAGAGGCGGAGAGAGGCACTGGCCCGTTGAGAGGTGTCCAAAGTGTCATGGCCTCATCCGGGAGGTGACGGACAGCGTGTGTGTGAGTATGTGACGGGGAAATAAGACTGCTGAGAAGTCTAGGGGACGTTCATTGACCTTTCGTTTTGCCAGGGTCCATCTCACTCTGTTGATCTGAGAGCAACTTTAAAGGACCTCATCCTCCTGAGCCCTTGACAGGTGCATGCGGGTGTGGTGCTGGTTTTGTGTACCTAAAAGTGCACATGTGGTCGTGTACGGCAGTTGTGAAAAGATTTAACTTGCCTGTGTGTGTGTGTGTGTGTGTGTCAAGGCTTCTTTACAGAGTCCCAACCAAATCTGCTTGATCCACTGCAAAATCCACTAGCGATATTAAATATATTTATATATCAGTAAAACGTCAATTTAATATTGACTGTACTAATGCAATGATAAAACCATAAACCATCAAAACTACTCATTTTTTTTGCACTAATAGAAACATGTTTTATCTGTTTTATGATGATAATGATGATGCCTGTTTATATTTAACTAATGGCACAATCATGAAATTTGGTTAGATGATCTGGTGCAGTCAGTTATTGGGTCAGAGAAGTAAAGTTCCTGTTTTTTAAGGAGGAACTATTGACAGAAAATGAATGCTCTACCCATTTGCATCAGTGAATAATCACTTAAGAACAAAGGGAAATTAAATTAATTTCCTGGTCGTTAGAATAAGCTTTTTTTTTACATAAGGCCCTTGTTTTACTAAGGGCGCCATCTTGTGATACCATATACCCAAACAAACAAACAATTTTAAAGAGGAAGCACACAATCCAAGATGAACTACATGCTTTCTGGTATGCAAAGGCCACCGTAGTTTGACGTGCTTGGCAAAGGCAGAGGTGAGGAGTCCTCTGTTTATAACAATCCACAGTCTCAAGATGTCACTAATTCTGACATAGTGTACTTTTGTGACATTCTGAACTTTTTAGTTTTAGTTTGAATGAACTTAATACATTTGTGTTGCCAAATGAAGTTTGTGTAACCAATTCAACAGCTCAGGGAATTTAAATGGCCTGTTCATCAGGATGAGTAAGCCTTTGTGTATACACACACACACACACGCATATATACATAGACATATATATATATACTGTATGTGTATATATATACACATATATATATATATATATATATATATATATATATACATATATATATATATATATATATATATATATATATATATATATATATATATATATATATACATATATATATATATATGTATGTATGTGATTGACAGATGTCATTGTTTGTTCTTGTGTGTGCATTTGTACATTTGCGCGTGTTTGCGGTCAGGAGGTGAGGGACGGACAACAGGGAACTAAACAGCTTTTAAAGACGAAAATCCAACAACATAAACAAAACCACATTCGGCGTGACACGTGTCACCTTTGCTGTGACAGGGGACAGACACCAGAGACGTACTGTGTCCGCGAGAATCTCTTTGAAGTCAGTCAGCGGTTGTGCTGCTGGTTTGAAGGTGTTGCCTTCACTGCCCTTGGGTGTTGCTATGGGGCAGATGCACGAGGCTTTTAGTGAAACACTTGCCAGGATTAGACTTTAATTGAATGGGAGTGAAACACAACCATCACTGGTTCAGTGGGAGCCTGTCTGAATGTGAAAATGTAGGTTTTAATATGTATTAGATTGGATTATTATCCCATTTTGTTTCTTTTCTAAGATATTTTCTGTGTAGTCGAGGCCTGAGTCCATCAAACGTCTCTTTTGCTCTGTCTTCTCCTGCCCGTCTTTCTCAGTCATTATGGTGTTTGTGTTTCTGCTCCAGGCGCTGGGTAAATACCTCTGCTGGAGGAGGAGGGTTTTCTCCCCCTCTTCCCTCCATTACCTCCTCTAATGACGTTTACACATCTGCTTAGAAGAGCCTCCACTCATCTCTCTGTCTCATTGTGTCCGTCTTTCTCTCCTTCACTCTGTTGCGCACACGGACATGGAGTCACTGGCACTGCAAGTTTATCTCTTAGAATTATCGATTATTTGGCCACTGAATGAATAAATCTGTGTCCTAATTGCAGCAATAAATAGAGTGGTCCCATAATTGTCATGTTTGCTCACGAACAGACCAACAAGTTCTGACATATTCACAATCTTGTGAGGGAGTTTCATTAGGAGCAAGAGACAAACATGAGAAAGAAGTCGATGCTCGCCATTTTTAATGTCCTTGAAAATAAAAAATAAAAAATAAAACCTATGGAAAGATTTTTATTTTTACAAAAACAAGTGTTGCACTAGAACAATTAGTTGATTCATGTATCAGTGGAATTATAATTAGCAAAGCAAATCTAAGTTGTAGTAAACTATAGTGTTTAGAATTGGGCATCACATAAAACAAGGAATTAATAAACAAGGGATTTCCCGATGAGTTAGTTAGTTAGTTAGATAAACACTAGATCTGTTAATTAATTAAAAGTAGGTGCCGCCCGACAGAGTTGCTCGTCTTAAAAGTGAAGGGAAATCGCAGTGTAGCAAATGTCATGGTCTTCACCACCAGTGTTTCCTTCTCTAATTACTTGTACTGTAAATGTTTTTAGTTCCATTTCCTGTGACAGGTTTCATTACTGAGCAAAAAAACTCTCAGGGAAACCTGAACTTTTCAACTCTCTTACCTGTACACACACACACACACACACACACGCACACGCACACGCACACACAAAACACAGTCAAGCCTGCATCAATTGACAATGAGACATGCCCCACGGCCATGTCACTGCAGCTTCATTTTCCTGCTGATTGACAGGTCCTGCAAAACACACACATATGCACATGCATGCAAAGTGACTCTACCTGTCACCTCTCTTGAATACTGTAGTATTACCTTTACCTCATTTTGTTCTGCCTGTCTGTCACCCTTTATTCTTCCGCCACTGACGGCTCAATGGGCTCCCGTGGGACTCTGTAAAGTGTGTGTGTGTGTGTGTGTGTGTGAGAGAGAGAGCGGTTTGACCTGCTGCCTGGCGCCACTTTGCCCACCCTCCACTGTCCTTCTGTCTTGTGATGAGACAGATGAGAAGTTGCACTGTACTTACCCATGGTTTTGTTTCTCTGTGTGTGTGTGTGTGTGTGTGTAGTTTGCTGCTTGACCTCATGACACATTCCCTCTGAAGAAACGAGTCTTCCTCCTGTCTGTCTTCTCAGTTGAACACTGTACTGAGGGAGGGAACAGGGATTATGACACGTTTGTTGAGGTTCTATTAATGACCACGAGGGCTGAATAATGAATTGCTCTCAGTTTAATGTTGCAATTTGAAACAATGGTGCAAAAAATTTGCAAATTGGAAAGGCTGCAATGTAATGGTGCTGTTTTCGATTGTACTGTATAACAGTTCATAAAATGTCACACGTTTTAAACAAATCATATCTTTGCCTTTCTAATGTTGCATTAGATAGATAGATAGATAGATAGATAGATAGATAGATACTTTATTCATCTCACAGAGAAATTCACAGTTCATTAAGGCCAGGTCATACTTGTGTTACTAGTGTTTATCCAGTAACCCTGTCTCTAAAATAAGATTTTTTTTTCTTCTTTGTTTTCCATTGCTGACAACAATAGCTGTGACTGGAGTCTTCTAGTCATCAGTCATGGCGTCGTCATTCTGAGTCATGATCGCCTCAAGCGACTTTCTTCAAATTTGCTGTGACTCAAAGAGGAACTACGACTTAGATTTCCAAGGTCGCATATCAAGGTCACTCTTCTATTGCCAAACACGTTTTTCAGCCACAAGTCAAGAGTTAATAAATTGGATCTGCTGTCAGCGTTGTTGCCTTGAGGATTGAGGAACTTAATCAGTTAATCAGCCTCATTAGGACCAGGTTTTGGTCTCCGTGAGCACCTCTGGTCCTGATAAAGGTCAGTGTTTATGCCAGAAAAGCTCCTAAAGCGTTAACAAATACAACTACACACTGACACTTCTTTATCTGCTCTCTCAGTGTTCACAGGCCTCCCATGGTGTTTTCCTCTGTTACATTAGACGCCTTTCCCGGCCTGGATTCTTTGTTTTACCCCATTTCCCCACTCCCCATAATCTCGCTCTATTGTCAGAGGCATATCCCGTGTTTTCAGATTTTGTCCACCTTTCTTTTCTCTGATATGCCACTAGAAGCCTGAGGTCTTCTCCCTCAAGGATATACTGCAGATAAGCGTGACTGTGTGGTTTCATATGTATGTAAATGTGCGCATGTGTACATTTCCTCAGGTATCACAAGGTCAAAAGATAGGAAGGAGAGTGTGCAGTGGACTCTGCACGCGTTTCCGTGCATACGTATGTGCTAGTTTGCCGTTTGAGTTCACATATCAGACATTCGAGAGATAGCAGTGTATGTGGCATTGGGCAATGCATCAGCATACAGTATGTGCCCCTGTAGTCTGTGATTGAGACTTGGCAGGAACTCCGAAGCACCTCAGATTGGAAAATCTCCACTCATACGCTCACAATTATATACGGTTACCGTTCCTATCGCTCTGAGTGGATGTACTTTCTGGTCTCTCTTTGTATGTTCTTCATTTTTGCCAAGTTTCTCTCCGAGAGCCAAAACAAGACCAGGCAGTTGCTGCGAGAGAGAGAGAGAGAGAGTCTGCGAGAGATAAAGGTGGTGGAGAAGATGTCAGAGAATTTGAAACACTCTCATCCAGAATATGAGACAATGAAGAGTCAAGTAAAAGGTGCAAGAGAGAAAGAGGAAATTCCGGCGCACTGAAACACTGTCCTTTGACTGAGAGGAGACAAAGAACGAGGAGAGTTAAAAAAAAAAAAAAAAAATGTGAGAAAGTGAGAAAAGTGAGAGTGCAGACACTTGCAGACAGGGTCAGAAAGCTTAATGCATTTCTAATAGCAGGTACCTTAGAAAAAACAGGGGAGACAAGAAAGATTAAAAAAAAGGAAAAGGGACAAGAAGGCAGAAGGGAGATAAGTGAAGGTAGAGGAGGCGCAAAAAAAAGAGGGGGAATGAAAAACTGACAAACTTATGCAGAGCCAGGCAGGTGAGGAGGGAATGGCAATGTCTGTGATGTATAATGAAAGTGTGTGTGTGTGTGTGTGTCTGTGTGCGAGTGAGTGAGTTGGGGGTGGAGGAATGGTGCAAGACTGTGATGGCCTTGTGTCAGTCACCCTATGGCAGCTCTTTAACCCTGTAATTTACCACATCACTCTTCTCACAGTGATGGACCACTGTGCCGACTGACAACCCTGCCTCTGGCGTGTGTGTGTGTGTGTGTGTGTGTGTGTGAGGGAGCGCATACATGTGAGAAAAGATTCTTTTACATGTCAATGAAAATGTCTGCCCTCATTGCCTTCATGTCATGCATGTGTCTCTCGTCTGTTGCAGTGCAGCTCCAGATCTCATCCACGGCCCTCATCGACCCCACGGGTCACCGCCCCCCAAATTTGAACACTTTTTAACTCCCAGTGGTTACGACATAAACAACAACAACTTCTGTGAGTATCCCAGTGTTTTTCCTCAGTGAAGAGTTTGACTCAGCTGGTGTGATGCTGCTTCTGTCCTATACATCACAGATATACATTATATAACAGCGTTAAGTATCGATGTCATATTTCTGTGGATTAGAAAAACAACCAATAGACGTCTCAGTCCACTAGATGGCGCCAAGTGCTCACTCTCACTAGAGCTGTCGTGTGCGTATATCGCAATGTGTGATCTCCCTATTTTATAGCTCAGTATTTTTTGCAATATTGTATCGTGAGTTATATATCGCGATAATATCGTATCGTGGCGGTTTGCACTCCTACCTCACACTGTCACCGCATGTAAAATTTCACTATCTCACTTACATCTCAATCGTACTATAATTGCAATAGAAACGTTTGACAGAAAACACAAGACAGCCTCAGTGTCTCTGTGCACCTTAGTCGTATAACCCTTAACAAAATCGTGTCATCATTTCAAATCCATGCATTTTTTACACATCATCAACCTAATTCAATGCGATTATTTTCTTCTTTTACTAATTAAATTTGGGGGGACAATAAGAGACTTTTAAGAGAGTACTACATGTCATCAGTTCATTCCACCTGTATGCCTCTATTCTTTAGAAAGCCAGCACAACTGCTGCCACCTCACACACCTCACACACTCTCCTCTCACCTTGGCCAAGGTGAGTGTTCAGTGGGCAAAATCAATGAGAGATTTCAGATGTCTTAAATCCACCAACTCTATTACTATCTCTGTTTTCTCCATTCTTTCCATCATCATGTCGTCATATCTCCTAAAACCTGTCTAGGTTTTGACAATCGCTTTTTGGGACCAGATGAAATCAAAGACTCTCAGGCTTCCAATAAATAAACTCTTTTTGAGAGATCAATATATATATATATATATATGTATATATATATATATATTGACACTATATATATATATATATATGTTGACACTATATATATATGTACTGTATATATAAAACTCTAGACACTTAGATTGTTCTGTGGTTTTTCCTTTTAGCTTAAATGCCTAGTAAACAACTGTTGGTGACATCTAATTTCGAGACGACAGTAACTATGGTGTCCTTCAAGGATCAGTTCGCATAGTAATCTTCAGCTTTTCTGTTTTCTGGGCTGCTGTATCCTGAGGCCAGGAAACCCAAGCGATTTTTATTTTAAAGTAATTACACACTTTATAAAAACATACCTATGGGTAGTATAATCATTTTTGGCTTGTAAAGCCTCGTTAATGTTACACGCCACTGACATGACGACTGCAGACATGTGCAGCCCTCGGACACATTCTGGTCACATGACGCTGCTCTTGAAGCATACACATGATATTTAGAGCCTAAGGATTGTGTCAGATTTGACTACAATCCAGTGACTTTGAGCAGTTTCAGTCCAGTCCTGATAAATGCTGCTCTTACCTTATTATGGAGCATCGAAAATTTGTGTTTTTATAGATGGATCTTTTTAAAGATGCTGTGCTTCTACTATACTGTGTATAGAATATGGTGCATCAGTGACAGGATGTAGAGGGCCAGCATTTTAGAAAGGCCAACATTCAGAGTACAATGATTGTTCTGTACATCCACCTGGATCTCCACTGTAGCCGGACATGTTCTCTCCATGTATACACAGAGCACATCGGAGAACAATAGCTCATGTTATATTCTGCCAGCTTAACTACATGTGTTTATGTTTGACTTCTGTTGAGAGCGTAGGAAAAGTTGACTGCAGTCCACGTATCTAAGAAAGGCCTCCATTGTTTTCGCTCTTTTCTCGAACAGAACAAGGCTTAAATAAATATTTACTCCGTTCGATCGCTGACTTTCTCTTTCTTTGTCCAGCACACAGATACACACACGGATCCAATCACACTCATATAGAGGCGCTCTCTGTCGCTGCCGTTCCTTTCTGCACACACACACACACACACACACGCATGCACGCACGCACAAACACATACTCATGGTAACCCCCAGAGGGGACAGTGAAAGAAGAGCAGAGAAGGAGATGCAGAGAGCAGACAAGGTCGTAGTTCCTGTGGACTGTCTTTGAAAGAGGAGTCGCATGTTTTCCCTCCTCTCCTTTGATGTTAAAGCAGCCTCTTTAAAGACAACAATAACCTAGACTACCACCACCACCGCCGCCCCACACCAAAGCCTTCTGCACAATGTCTGTACACAGCCCCAAAGCTCTGCAGGGGGACAGGTAACCCACGGCAACCTCAGCCAGAAATCAGAATGAGTGTGGCAGCTGTCCAGGACCTGTCCTCTGTGTGTGTGTGTGCATACTTGTATTTGTGACCTCTTTAGGACCTTGTTTGGCATAAACGCTGACCTTCCAAAAGTCTTAATAACCTTATTCCTGAGGAACGGGTTATGTTTAGGGTCTAATTTTATGCAAAGTGCAGTTAACCTAAAATAATCAGATTAAACGCTGATAAGTGCACACTCATCCAGTGACTTTCATGTGTTCTGTATCTGTGTCAGACCTCTTGTTTCTTCTAATCTGCTCCCAAATTCCCCCCGTGAACCCCAAGGCGCCACAGAATAAGGTCTCATGATGTTTTAGGTTCGCCAGAGCGGCAATAAGTAAATGAAAGCTTGCTGAAATGAGGTTTTCCCTCCAAAAGAGCTGACTCCCTTTTTAGAAAAAAAAAAACCTGGTTAGGAAAGGATGAAAGAATCCTCTTATGTCAGTAAACTTGTTACGCCGCCGCTGCCATGCCACGCTAGCCCCAGCGTTTCCATGGCGCCCACACTTATCTATGTGTATTTTTGTTGGGACTTTTAGTTTTGGGGGTTGAGTGGCAAAATTAGATTTTTTTTTTTTCCTCTCACACCATGAGGAGCAGAAAGAGAAAGATAAGAGAGAGTCCTCTCTCAGCGTTAACGAGAGAATACGGGAGAGGCAGTGGACGGAGCGACGGCGAGCACTTCCTGTACAGATGTGGCCAACACAGCAGTACTGCAACAGCTGTGCTACAGTGTACAGAGATTACAAGCTGGACAGTGTGGAGCACTTTCTCCTACACATGCTACTCTATGTTGATAAGAGTGCATCTGTGGACTCTGTGGATGTCATTTCTGGGTCCACAAATTTAAGCCAACATGGAAGTGCCTGAAACGTGTATACTCTTAAATGACCTAGAGGGGGTCAAGCCATCGGTGGCAGGAAGACGTCTGCGTGTATGCAAGTCTGTGAGGAAACGACTGTGTCTCTCACGCTCAGTTGTTCTGTAATCACGTTCCTGAGGAGTGATGGACGTTGTGGAGCTAACAGAGATCCTGTGAGGTGTCCCGAAACCGAACGGATCATTACGAAACATCTCGGGAAAAATGAAATGTCAGGAAATAGGGAATGACGACACACAGCAACAGTGAACATGTAGAGATTTCATGAGCTTGTTGTGGAGACTGAGCAGCTAAAATAAAACACCTAAGCACAGCCAGCGAACGTGAAATGGTTCTGTTTTGCTGTTCAGGACTCAGGAAATGGCGAGTGAGATAAAATGCAGCTATTGGTTCAAACTATTTAGAAACATGGTGCTGATGGTTCCTGAAATATCTGAAAGTACGTCCATGAACTTGGAGGTTCCTGGACGTGGTGGAAACGTGCCTGGAGATGGTTGTGGCCAAACCTTGCAAAACTGGCAACACTTGAGGTTCAAAAACAGCTAAAATGGAAATGATGCTGTCCTTTCTGCTTGAGTCGACAAAGGTCTCTTCACAGCCTGTTGTTTCATGGTTCTATGAACTCCTTCATGTGGTCCTTTGGTGAGTGGGGGTCTGTGACCCTCCCTCTGTCCTCACACATACACTGGCCCTTCAGGAACTGAAGTTAACTAACTGGAGAAAAGGCTCTGTAATAAAAGAGGAGGTGCAGCCAGTGCTTCTCATAGCTCTGCTCTGTGTTCATTAGTTGATGTGAGGAATGCTGCCTGCTTTGTCTGAGCTGTCAGCTCCTGAGTGTGTGTCCGTCACTGCTCACCTATGACTGCGTGAGCAAAGCATCAGCGCCCGTGACCTCGCCTCGGTGTCAGCTGCAGGTCACGTGTCTTGTCTGTCTTCTGTTTTGTTTGTGTTTTTTCGTTTTAAAGCATTAATGCATTCACACATGGCCAAGTTCTCACTTCTGTAATAATACAGGTATAACTGGTTGAGAAAGTGGTACTACAAAAGAGTATTATGTTGCAGTGCAATTGTCGTACACCCAATATTGCTATTACTTCTCCTTGTACTACTAATACAACTGCGGTCAAAATGACTATGGGAAATTTCACTTAAAGGGACAGTACAGGTTTTTACAGTGAGAGTGAGATACGGCTGTTTTTCCTCGATGCATCTGTGTTGCACTGTGAAACTGTGGACCAAAAAGTAGGTCAAACTGGTCTTAATTCACGCTGAAATCTACTCTGAGCTTCCATCATTGAGACAAAGCTCTTGCATCGGTTGGTGAAGGAGGGCTGAGGGAAAAGCAGTCCTTGTAATGAATTGTCTTGGTTTAGATTATTATTTTTTTTTTTAAGTTTAATGTGTCATTTCATTTTTCCGAAGCTGAAGCGATTTCTTAGTAACAACAAGCGTGAGCGTGCTCAGTCGCAGCGGCTCTGATCAACCCTCCGCCTGACGTCGCTATTTCGTTGTGCAATCGGTTGTATAATGACAATAAAGATCCTTTCCTTTCCTTAGTTAAAAAAGAAAACTCCTTTAGGTTTTGAAGTTAAACACTGCACACCAATGGCCCCAAGACAGGCAGACATTTCTCTGAAAACATGGCTGCCACTGACAACACAACAGCTTTTAGCCACTTCACTGAAGGGAAACTGAAGTTTGTATCTTAATTGTAAAAAAATACTTATTTCCCCTCAGAACTTCAGAAGATAATCTGACCTGCATATTATTAGATGGGCACTTGTTGCCTTGTTGTGCCCTTTCTATCTGTGCTGCATTTTGAACCTGTGGCATGTGATCATTTTTGCCACTCCCTGCTTAGTCAGGTAGTAACTGGCCATCACTCAAGTTTGCATGCTTTGTTTGACCCTTAGGCCCATTTATGTCAGTCTATCATGTCATCTGGCCAAGATACACATCTGTAATTGTGTTTGGTCCGCCCTGACTCTGTCTCCTTTCATTTGGTCTTTCTCTCACCTGCTCAGACTCTGCAGACTCGGGTTACACTCCTCCATCAGATGGCGTTCTGCCTGGCTGAGCTGCACTTGTGGTCCACCAAGAGCTCACTCCAAGTTAAAGGTAGCCCTTATCGTCATGTTCAATCTCTCTCTCTCTCTCTCTCTCAATAGTTCCCTGGCCCTCTCTCTTCTGTTTTTCCCTCTCACTCTGTCTTGCTCTGGCTCCGTCTGTCATCGCTCACTTTGTTTTTCACACCTCCTCACCCTGTTCTATCTACTTCACAGTCTGACTCTCAGTCAACACCAATTCTCTCCTTCTCCTCACTTTCTCTTTGCTCACTTCAGTGGTGTTTGTTGCAGTACACATGACATTCTTTATCGGTTTTTTTTTATCACATGGAACTGGGTTTGTACATTGATTGAATTGTCGTTTGTCATTTACCACAATGAAGTCAGGAAACCTGTGAATCATCTGTGCACTTTGTGTGGCCCATGGTAGCTAATTGATTTTCATCATTCCACATTTGTTGACAAGGAATAAATCAACTTTTGGTCAGTTCTGTAGCTTTTTTTATTTTAGAATGCCTCTCCGATGAAGTTTTACAGCTATTGTATTGTATACAATTCTACTAGTAACAAATGTTGCCATGTATTCTAAAAGCAGAAATGAGGAGGAGAAGGTTAGAGAATTCTGCTTAACTTATTCCTTTCCAGCTCCTCTCTCCCAGATGTGTTTAATGTGTTTAACTAGTAGTCTTACATCAAAACTGTTGCTGAATCAAGAGATACTCCCACTCATCTTCTACCACTTTTATCCTCCACATAGAACAACCATTTTCTCTTGGACTCACACCTATTTAGAGTGTCCAATTTACCTAATCCCCAAATCTGCATGTTTTTGGACTGTGGGAGGAAACCAGAGAAAACCCCCCATGCAAACTCCATGCAGAAAGGTCCGACCAGGTTGAGAACCTGGGTCGTCTTGCTGCAAAGGCAAGAGTGTTAACCACTACACCAACCGTGTGGCCCCCTCAGGAGATACATTCACAACAAATAAGGCAACACTGTGTGTCCAGGAAAGTGAAGCCAATGCTTTTAATTTTTGTTTTAAAATAAACTGATGGTGCTGGCTAAAACTATTAATTTGGCCTAAATACACTATAGACAGACTAACTCTGTGATGTTAAGTTCAGGAATCTGTGGAGACGAGAGCAAATGTTGCAGTGCCTCTTGTTTTTCATGTCAAAAGATCGTTCTCTATGACTCTGGCTGTGAGTTAGTCCTGCTGCAGAATGAATGTGATGGATGGATACGAATGTAAAGTACTTTACAAAGTACAGTACATGACCATCATGTACGCACTGACACTGAAGTTTTGACTTTTCCTCCACTTGTGTACATTTTCTCACTTTCCAACTATCAGTCCATCTCCTCTGTCTCACAGAAATTTTTTCTTTTACTACATTTTCTTGTTTTCTCCTCCCTTCCATGCTGTCTTGTCTTTCACAGTCGGCTAAGCTTCAGACAAAGATAGTGTCTCTCGGAGGTTGACTGTTATGTGATGAGTATACAGTGTGTGTGTGTGTGTGTTATTTGTGTACACAAAGGTATGACATGCTGTATATCCTAGGAGATGGTGACATATGCCTATTTGTCTTCTTTCTTTTTTTTTTTTTACCCTGATGTTTGTGTCTTCCGCTATCTTTCGAAAATGTGGATGGATGCATCTGAAGGAAGAGACCTGGTCGCTGAAGTGTGACGCTCCCTATCAACACCTTCCTGACATCATATACATTTTACCCAAAAAAACAGAAACTCACAGAAAAACTCAAAGACTCACAAAGGACAAAGTCTTTTCCCCTGTGTTTTATGTGCAAGTTCTACTTGTTTCAGTCACATGTGCACAGCTTCAGCCTTCCACCTTTGACCACTGAGCAGCTCCATAGGTTGATGTGCTTTGAAGAAGGTGAAAGCGCTGCTTCTAAACGCAAACGTCTAATGTATTAGCCATGTAGACATGGTCAAGACGACCTGATGAAGGTCAAACCAAGCATCAGAATGGGTGAGAAAGGCGACTGCAGTGACTATAGATGTGGTTAGTGTCAGACGGGTTGGCTTGAATGTGTCAGAAGCTGCTGATTTACACAATCCAGTGAGTGGCAGTTATTTGGGCAAAAATGTCTTGTTGATGCCAGAGGCCAAATGAGAATAACATGTACACCAATTATTGATACACCATTGTGAACTAGTACTGATATTTTAACTGGATATATACAGTTTCCTACAATGTTGACTCACCAGCATCTCTTAATGACTCCTTGTGATGGGGCTTATCACAGGAATTAAGGTAACATTACTGTCTGTAAATTGGCCAAAGAAGTGGACAGTAGTAGGATAATCTGCTGACTATTTGGGAGACTGTTGTTGACGGACTATTTGGGAGACCATGAAAGATTCCCTGGCCTTTCTTTATGGAGTTTGCATGTTCTCCCCGTGTGTGTGTGTGTGTGTGTGTCGGGGTCCAAAGACGTGCAGATTTGGGGATTAGGTGAATTGGAAATGTGTGTCCCTGTGATGCACTGGCGACCTGTCCAGGGTGTACCCCCACCTTTCACCCTACGTCAGCTGGGATTGGCACAGCTCCCCCCACGACCCTCATGTGGAGGATGAAGCGGTAGAATATGGATGGATGGATTCCATGATAGTGCAATTAGGAGGATGATTGGATGGCTATCCAAGTTATTTAGGAAACATTTTCATTATCTTGTTACATGTTGTGTGTATAAGAAATGATTAAGGTGACATTCATCCATTGATGTGTGTGTGTGTGTGTGTACAGTATATACTGTGGCAGTACAAACAATTGTTTACATATTGTTCTTGTTGATTTCCATTAGCAAACTCCAGTAACTTAGAGTGCCGTGAGTGCATCTGTATCCAGGTATAGTGTGTGTGTGTGTCTTGGTTGTATTAGTGCGACCTGGCCTCAGGAGCAGCAGCAGCAGCAGCAGAGGCAGCGACAGTAGCCGAGCGATAAAGAAACGATGTGTTGTGCGAATCTGAGTCTGGGTGCTTATGGTTTTGGGCCTGCAGGAATAACACTGACAAATAAAAGGCTCAGCTCAGCAATTTATGTGTGTGTGTGTGTGTGTGTGTGAGTCTATATCTGTTGGTATTTATGCCTGTGTATGTGTATGTGTATGTGTATGTGTATGTGTGTCGATGTGTATGTTGGACATGCTGTATGTATTTTCTCTGTAGCTGTCTGCTGAGTCTGTGTGTCTACTTTTAAATGTATACGCTGCATGTGTGTTAATCAGTCTGTCCCTCAGGTGGCATGGGTTTAGGCACACTCCTGTCTTTATTAAAACCCCCACCCTACCCCCCCTCCCTCCGTTTTGACTCGGACCCCGAAGCCCACTCTCCCTCCCTCACAGAGTCTTATCTAAACTGTGGTGCTGGCAGACGGGACAGGCCACTGCCTGATACTGATTGTTTATCCCATGGTGCAAAATTGCCGATCTTTCTTCTGCTTTTCCCTGACAGCAAGATGTTCATCTCTCTCTCCTCTCTCTCTCTCTCTCTCTCTCTCCCTCTCACCCCACAGATACAGATATTGGCACCTATCAGTACTATGATAAAGGAGAGCCAGGTAAATAGTGTTTATATTGGATGTCTGTTTGTGTTTAAGATAAGTTGCATTTGTCTTGTTTTTGGAATGCATGTGATTTGTTTATATATGAGGACGAGATTTTGCTGCCTCCTCTGCTCGCTCTCTCACTCTCTCACACACACACACACACACAGGGTATTGGTCCAGCGTCTTTTACGTGTCTTACACCCGTTAACCACACATACACTTGTCCACATAGAGGCTATTAGTATGTCGGATTTACAGCCTAAAACCTTTATATACACATGCACATACCACACACACACACACACACAGGGGTTATTAGGCCTCTGTGGTTCTCTTACACTCCCTGTGTTCCTGTTGACCCAAGGTCCTGACATACGCCGATAGGGAAACTAAACTGTTGACTTTCTCCTAGATCACATAGCGAGTGGCCCCGTGTAGTCCAGCCTCATATTGCCTCAGGCTCGGCGGCTTCCCTTTCCATCAGGAAGTGTTCAGATCTGTCCCCCACAGTCCCCCCACAGCAGTATAGATGAGCTGTCACATCCTTTTCTTTTTTTTTCCTTTTCCATTGTGCTTTTGAATGAATTGACCAGGAAATCTGTAAATTGCACACACTCATTTATGATTTTGTTTCCTCTCTTCTTAAATACTTAATGTCTCTTTCTTGCCATCTGCATCTTTGTTACCGTACAAACTGTTTCCTCCTTTCTTACCCTCTCTCTCTCTCTGTTTCCTTGTCTTTGTCTCAGTTCTTTCTCTCACCATTTCGCTCTTTCTCATCTTGTGTACAGTATGTCTCTCTCTTTCTCATATCATGGGGTTCTCTCTTCTCTCTCATCTGAGAAGCTGCGTTCTCTTTCATTCCAATGTTCAGTGGGGAGATGATGCTCTCTCTCCAAATCCTTTCATTTGGAGGATTACTAAAGTGTGGCTTGATATCAGAGTGGAGGGAGGAGAGTGGGGGGGAGGGCTGAGACGAGACAGAATCACAATCCAAAAGTATCACAGCATTTTCACACAGCGCTGTAGCAACAGCTCAGGTCATGATTCGACTGCATATACAGTAGATTACATTAGATTTAGATTAAAGGGTGTCTGTTTGATGCTTTGTGAGGGCACTGTGGCATTCAGCTGGAACAAATGTTGAAAAAGTGGACATGGGCTCTGCTAGACTGAGGGGGACAAAGACAAGACACTGCCATGATACTTTAGCTTTTTTAACATATTCATTATCTATAGCTACCATTTCTCTTATGAGGGTCAAGGGTGAAGGTAAAGCCTGTCTCATGCATCACAGTTTCAACACACAGAGACAAATAACTATTCACTGTCACATTTAAACATATATATATATCACATATATGTCATATTTATTCACATATATATATATATATATATGTATATATATATAAATATATATAATTTAGCCAAATTTAACCAAACCCCCATTTTGTATGTATTTGGACTGTGGGAAAAAGCTGGAGTACCTGGGAAAAACTTGAATAGACTCAATTGACATGTTAACTCTTTTATATTCTTAGTCAAATTGAAAGAAAAAGGCCAGGCCAAATCTTGATATGTGCCAAACATCGTCTGATGGGTGAAACAATGCAATTTGCAAATCACAAAGGCTGAAATGTATTCATTCCAAATTGGAACGTTCTATACCAATTTGAAATGCAAACACATACATGTTTGGAACACTTCATATACTGAGTACAGTAGTTGTTTTAAAGTCTTCAACAGTCAATAATGGTCTGCAGCTTGACAAAAAAGACCATATTTGCAATATGTGCCAGAAAATTTGCAATGAGGTACTTTACCTAAACCATTCAGCCTCAATGTTAACGTTCATTATTAATCCCTGTCCTCCCACTAATGGTTGGAAACCTGCATGTGACCTAATACAATTATAATCTTCATAAAATGTATTCAAGTATACCTAACAACTGTGAATATTGTGTGCACTTCAACATGTTGAAACACTGACATCATCGACTGGCACACTGTTTTTTTTCTTATATTTCCTTGTATCTCCACTAGAGGGAGACTCAGGCTCATTGGAGAAGCTGTGGGGGTACCCACTCTGCCAACCCACACTCCCCATTCTTCCCCACCCAGCCCCAGAGCAGGTGCCCATGTCTGGGCCTGTCTGGCCCCTCACCCACTTATCTGATTAATACTACTAATCCCGGAGGTGTTGCTGCCTGCCAGAAAGGCCGGTCACCAGACTGGCCACTTTCTTGCTCGCAGTGACCGGGCCGTGAGCCACTGTTTAGGGTTACACTTTGCCAACACGGCCTCTCTGGAGCTAAGGGAATGTTTCAGCTCCAGCTCAGCTTCAGTTTTCTGTTCCTCTTTATCAGCATCACATGCAGTCAGACTATAGAATCATGCACGCTGCTCTGCACACATTACTCTCTTCATTCGACGTGTTTATCCTTTATTCTCTTGTTTTTGCAGCCACTTCCACAGAGCATCACTACTACAATGAGAAACTCCGGTTTTGTGATGGTGAGGTTGCAACACAGTGCTGAGACACATTTATTCTTCGTATCCGTGTGTGTGTGTGTGTGTGTCACCAGTGGATTACCATCTTGCAAAAATCACTGTCCCAGTCAGTCAAATGTCCAACTTCCTCTTTCTCCCTCTCTCCTTCCCTCTCTTCCCCGTACTCTCTGATTTCCACCCGGTAGCAGAATATAAACACTCTTATCAGGAGACAAACACTCATCCCCCTGCCCTCCCTCCTCTCTCCACTGACCCCCCACTTTCTCTTCCACCCTTCCCCACCTTCATTTGCATGCATCTATTTACCTCCTCTACCCACTCATTCTTAATAAAGAATCCCACTCAATCGCACTCACTTTAATGGTGTGTTTTGTAGAAGATGAAAGGGGAGACTGTAAAATAAACAGACAGGATAGTGATTGCACCGTATTGAAAAAACAGCAGCCCTTCCTTTCTTTCTTTTTTTTGTTCTCCCACTGAACTTCATGTGTTTGTGTATAGGCAGAAGCAGATACACACATTCAATTAGCTGTTTTTTTCTCCTCTATATCCTCCCCCCTCTTATTTAACCACTGCAGATTGAGGAGAAAAGGGGACGGGAAATGAAAAGGAATCGACTGTGGTGTGGTGTATGTTGAGATATGTGTTGTTAACAGTGAGTTTGTTTTTTGTCAGAAAACTCCAGAGTCTCAAAAGTTGCTTCAAACAAATAAATATTTGCTTCTCCTTAAGGACATCATACCTTTTGGGGGCCACGTTTGAGTTACACAATCTTTTCACAGTTAAGTTATTGTTAATCGTTTGGATCACAAGCTGTTTCTGCAGAAGTGAGTTGTCGTATTTTGCAGTTAAAGTCTTGTATAGGAAGTCGATAAATGCTAAATCACAAATGGTTTGATCATATGATAAATAAATGGCTGGGTCAGTAAAACAGGATGTAGCTGTGTCTCTACATTAACAGGGTTTCTGCAGAAACGTTAAAGACATTTAATTCATTCATCTAAAAAAAAGTCTTAATTAGCATTAAAATGTCTTGAATCATTTTTTCAAAACATGAGGGAAGCAGGATTGTAATTGAAAATCTCAAAATAATAATAATAATAAAAAAAAATCTTTTACAGAATGCCTCTCATTGTAACATCAGATCAGAACAGTGGAACCAACAAAACAGCATTTCAAGTCGATATTTTAACCTTTTCACTGGACCATAAAGTTCTGTTTTATGTTAAAATAAACATTTGTGCTTCTTTGCTATTCTTTTTCCCCCATTTTTATTTATTGTGAAATTGGTCTTAAATTTCATTCCAAAAGTCCCTAAATTTAACTTGCGTTTTGTAAATCTTTATTTATTGGCAGTGGAAATGATTCTACACTACAAGCTCTGTTGTGCTATTGTTTCAGATACATAATAAATAAATAAACAAATACTAAACTAATAGGATAGACCTGATTAAAATACAACAATTCATAAACCCATGTATTATTATTTTTGTCAAATAACTGATTTATTTCTAATCAATAAACAGGCTCTGTACTGCTTTTTTGTCCGATATATTTTGTTGATATAGTGTTTTAATTTAAGGACAAAAGCAGAAAGTTCTTACATGTGTTGCAGCCCAAATGATAGGGTTTTGCCTCATGGATTACTCGAACAATTAGTTAATTATCAAAATACCCGTCAAATTATTTTGATTGATTGCTTAATAGCTTATTACATGACTTGTTTTCAACATTATCTCGGACTTAACTGCCGTTTCTACAGTCAAAGTGGAGCCAAAGTGTCACTTCTCAAAATGGATCCTATTAAAAGTGCAGTCATTACTTCTCATGCATTCATGATCAGATGCAGCATTGCATTTTGGGAATTCTGGGACCTTGAGTGCCTGCATTTCTTCAATGTCACCAGTCTTTGTTCCCTTGTTTGCCCACTTTTCATGCTTAAATCTTCAGAGAGTCTGAAGTAAAATAAATGAATTAAACAAACAAATTTGTCTTGTGCCTGTGTTTAAAAGTTCAGGTCCCATGGTCCTTCGATTGTTCCCATGTTTTTTTTTTTTGTCCGTAGCTCGAGGCTATCCATGGACCCCCAGAAACCACCGACCAGAGAAGCTACGTGATTCGCTGAGGGAGTTGGAGGTACCCGCCTCCTCTGTTCAAACCCTCCCCATACCACCATCTCTCCTTTCCTTGCCGTCTTCTTCCTCCCTCTGGGGATTTTCAGAGTTTTCCCTTTCCGAAACGGCCGATTGATTAACAAATAGGGGCATTCTCTCTCTTTTCTCCCGCTCCCTTCATTCTCCCTGTCGTTCCCGTTTCTTCTCCTCTCTCTCTCTCTCCTCTCTCATCACCTCTCTTTTGGCTGAGCTCTGTCATCGAGGGGGATATTTGAGGGGATCAGGGGGCTTCAGGCCGACCCTCATCCCTGCTCTGCCTTTCCCTCCTTGTCTTCCTCCTCCTTCCCTTCCTCTCTCTTCATTCATCCCCCATCCCCTCTTCCTCCTCCTCCCTTTCCTCCCCTCCCGTCTTCCACTCTGTACTTGTGGAAGTACAGACCTAGCTTTGTTTGCCGGAACCTGTCTGTGGCTCACACACACACCCACTCGCACACACACACACGCACGCACACACACTCCAATCATCCATCTCCCCTCTCTCACCCGTAACCATTGTCTGAAACTAGAAACACCCAACTCACCTCCACAACCCACCCTCCTCCTCCTCCTCCTCCATCCCTCTCCTCCCATCCAATCACCCCGGCTGGGTTTGGAATGTGGTTGGAATGACTGACCATACACACACACACACACACACACACACACACACACACACACACTGTGGCAACAAGTATCTACTACTGTGTACCTCCAACATCATTAATGCAGTATGAGCATTCTGACAAATGGAAAGTTTGTTGAGGAGTGGGACTTAAATACTTTTCTGTTTGTTCTGTTTCTCTCACTCTGTTATTCCATCCTGCTCATTCAGGAGCTGCTGCAGACCAACACCTGTGTTCACACCAGATGGCGAAACAAGCATTGCTGCCAGGTACACACCCTCCTCAGCCCACCACCTTCTGCACACACACGCACACATGCACGCACGCATGCACACTCAGAGAATCACTGGATGATTTCAATAGGAAACATTAAAAAGAATGTCAGAACCATTATAATGGGACTCTTGAGGCTTCTTTTTCTGTCACATCAGCAAACCTTGAAGGTCATTAAACAGTGAGTGTGTTTTTTTTTTAAGTTACATTTATGTTATATCATGCAACAAATGTGTCTGAAAGGGTTTGACAGTCATGATGTGCAGAAGAGAGCGACAGTTTTAGAAGTTGCTTTGTGTTTCGGTCACTTCCTTCTGTCTATCCATTTTCGCTTTATCCTCCACAGTAGGGTCGCGGGGGTGCTGTGCCACTCTCAGCTGACATAGGGCAATGGGGTCACACCCTGGACAGGTCGCCAGTTCATCGCAGGGCCACATATAGAGACAAACAACCATTCATTTAGAGTGTCCAATTTGACCTAATCCCCATATTGCATGTTTTTGGACTGTGGGAGGAAGCCGTAGAAACCCCCACACACACACGGTGAGAACATGCAAACTCCATGCAGAAAGGCCCTTGTTCCAACCGGGGCTCAAACTCACCAACCAAATTTCCTTCCTCCTCGTCCTAAATCCATTAAACACATGTGCATTTTTCCCTGCAGCTGATTCTACACAGTGGAGTTTTGGTGACTTTGACCCTTAATGGACCTCAACTTGAACAAGTGTGCATAGACCGCACATTAGTGGGCCGACTACCTGCCAACACCGTCACTGATGGTGAGTTTAACACCTGCACCCTATGAGTTTTATTTTATTATCTGTAATTTTCAATGGCTCACAGGTGTCTTAAAGGACCAGTGCGTAAGTGCTAGTGACATCTTGTGGTGAGAGTGCACAGTGCAACAATCAGAGGAATTCATTCGTCACTTCTCCCTTTTCTCTAGCAAGGTGGGGAACTACATAGGCCCTTGTATCCCAGATATGTTTGAGAATATCTATTTCCTCATTTTTGTCACGTGGTAAGCGCCCTCTGCAAAATGTGAAACCCATGGTGGCTTAACATTACGCGGTGGCAGGAGATGGCAACTGCCTTCAAGCAAGGCTCTTGACTAAAGTACATGTAAGAGGCTTTTTGTAAGTCTAAGAAACCTTGTTATATAGCGATATTTCCACTTATGGCTAGTATATGTAATTTCTGCCAATAATGCCAGTGTTTCCTTCATGGTACAGTATGGTTTGGAACGGTAAAGCCCTCGGTCACGCTTGCGTTTCGACTGTGCCCGAGATACTGGTGGTGTTGTACTGGTGCTGCGACAACGAACAACGGCATCGGGCATTTTTTTGTGGCTGTTTGTCTCAACAAAACATCAAACTGTGTATGAGAATAGACTGCGGGCGTTCAACAAACATTGGTCGCATGGGAGTTACACTTTTCTGCCGCCCAATTGGCTGACTGTCTTGGGTCTAGCTCCACCCCGTAATATATATCGTACCGGTAACGGTACTCTGGTACCTCAAGGTAAGGGTACTGAAAAATGGAACACCTGGTGCCGGTTATTTTGGTACTATACCTAATGGAAACCGGAACTGAACTGTTCCTCTCGGTGGAAACACGCTGTAAGTGTTACACACTCGACCTTTAAAGCTACTTTTGCATTTCTGACCAACTTTGAACTATTTTCACAGTCAAACATGCGTTCTGCTGTATTGTTATGATTCAAATAGTGGTCTATACTGTTTCCACCAGGTGTCTGTAAAAGACAGACAGAGACTTACTCTGTACATTTATATGTCTTTTATTTTAAAACCACTTAACCATCTACAGCGCACACACACACACACGCACACACCACTCTCCTCACCACTTTGTCAAGCAAACACTTGCTCACACAAGTGCTAACTCACACACACACACGCACACACACACAGAGCAGGTGCCACAGGTGAGCACGGCGACTCTGCAGGCTAATTGCGGGCAAATCCTTTTGTGCTGCGTGTGTCCAGGGCCCGTCCCTTAAGAGCATCCATCAGTGTTTTTCTTCCATTGCACGTTCCTCCAGGGAGCACCGCCCCCCTCACACTGCGCTCTCTCGCTCAGCAGACCTGGCAGGAGAGAATATGGGGCCGTGGACACCGGCCCAAATCTGCTAATTATTTCTTTCTTTCTGTATCAATTATTTGTTCATAACACCACCCACCCCACTTCCGCCCAGGGTCTCCAGACACCTGATAAAGCCCCCATAGTGCACACACACACACACACACACACACACACACACACACACACAGACTTGTACATACACTCTCAGGTGTCTACACACTTGTTCTTACATGTATATACGTAATTAGACATATTTTTTCCATGTCCTCTTATGTTTTCAGGCATACATGCCCAGAGAACATATGCACATGTACACACAATGGCACATACTCTGGCACACACTTCCACACACCCACACCTAAGTACACACACACACATGCACACACATACACACCCATTCACCTCCCGCTGTGCTCTATTCAAAGCCTCAGAGGCACTAATTATTAGAGTAATGGTTGTGAGAGGTTGGGTTCCGGGGATTGTGTGTGTGTGTCAGTGTGTGTGTGTCAGTGTGGTTTAGGAGGGTGGTGGTGGTGGTGGGGTGTCGTAGTAGGTTTGAGGCAGTTCTCACATCTGTCACTTGTTTAATTAGCCAGAGACAATTAGAATAGAGAGCCAGCCAGTCTAGTACACATCATTCAACACATTTACAGTGTACAATTATTTAAACGGTTCACACGAGGCGTGACCTATGTGAAATGTGTGTGCGCAATGTTGCGACCTACTTAAACTGTTATGATTAGAAGTTACATTTTTATTGTCTACGTGTAATTATATTGTCAATCAGTGCGATGTCAGATGAGTTACAAAATCAAAACAGACCTAAAAGAAAATACAGCCACATGCACTGTGTTTCTGGGAAAAACTCACATGTATCTGAATGGAAATGTGTGAATAAATAACAGTGATTTAAAGCTACAGGCTCCATTTATGTTTTTGGAAAAAGAGAAGACAAAAAAGCATTTTTACAATACTAAATAAACAAGAGAAATCATCTCATTTGGACAATGGTCAGAAGTTATAAAGTAACAGAGAAAGAGAAAGTGTATCCAAAACTCCGAGTGCCACTGCAGACAATGGCCTCCAGTGATTAGGGGGTGTCTGTGCAACCTGCTGTTGCTTTGTTCTCCAGAGTGTCGAACTCTAGTTTTGACACGAAATAGTTGACTCACAATTCCCTCAGGTTGGTCCTTATGGCTTCATGTCTGTCAGGTCATGGGCAGAGTGAACGAGACACACTCGTAACATGTTGCTGAATAAGCGCCATAGCAACTAAGTAGATCCCCAAGCACGAGGTTGCAGTGATATAAAATGTCAATCTTCATGCAGTTACATTGCAATTTCCTGCTCAAAGTTAACAATTGTGCATAGTCTGTGTGCCAAATAAGCAGCCGTCACATAAACGCACACCCTGAGAGAGATTATGAATATTTGACAGAGCCTTTGAAAGTTTGCATTAAAAAAAAAAAAAAGGTTTGAAGGCAAATGACTGATTATTGGCACAAGATATCAGAAGATCACCATAGGAAATCCCCAGGTTTTCTCTGTGATGACAAGTACTGCCTAACTAGTTATTGCGCATGGGATTTGACACAAGGGAGGAATTGCTGTCTTTACAATCCATGCTGTGAAAATTACAGCTGTAAAGGTGTAACACTGCATTTTCCTGCTCTGCAACAACAAAAGTCTGCAAACAAATCTAAATGTGTTGATGAGCACAACTCCTGCAGGCATTAAGTGAGAGAACATGGAAAGCAAACAAAAGAACAAAAGGCGCTCAGCATATTTGCATGTAGTTTTATAACCAGTTGATATTCCTGTGAAACAACAATACACCATCACTGAGCTATGAAACAACAACAAGCTCAAAGCGCTGCGTGCCAACCTCTCCCTGCTTCACTTTTATAAACTTAATGAATGTAAGTGTGTCTCTATTCTGAGAAGACACACACACACACAACTGCAGATTATATCTGTGGCTGCATGGGTTGAACTGAGTGTTAGGACTTGTGTATTGTTCGTGTTTGCTCCACAAAGACCAGCAGCAGCAGCAGCAGCAGCAGCAGCAGCAGCAGCCAGGTCTGCTTTTTGTTTTGTTCCAGAGCAGACATACTGTCCTCTTCTAAACTTCATCCTCCGTGTGGCTTACGCTCATATTCCTACCCTATGAGCTCTGATTGCATCACACAGAGCAGTAGATTACATATATTTTACACCATCAAAGTATTACCAGCTTCTTTTGGCTGATGGCTGGGCCAAGCTGCGCATATGCTCCACGATTAAGCATTCTTAAGTGATTTTTCATAGCCGGTTTCATTTACCCATGTTTAAATGTGCTTTGCCTAAGCCCATTGGCCTCTTATGTCAACATGTGCTGAAGAGATGGCATTAAATGGATTTAGGCGACTGTGTGTGTGTGTGTGTGTGTGTGTGTGTGTGTGTGTGTGTGTGTGTGTGTGTGTGTGTGTGTGTGTGTGTGTGTGTGTGTGTGTGTGTGTGTGTGTGTGAGAGAGTGTGTGAGCCAGAGAGAGGTCAGACTGTGTGCAGGCTTTAACTTGTGATTGCGTTGTTTTATGCCTATGAATGCAAATTTGAAATTGAAAATGTTGTGTGTTGCTGTGCGTGTGTAAATCCTGGCTGCAGGCTTGTATATCTGTGCATATGTGTCTCAGGGATAAATGTATAATAAATGTACATGTGTTGGTATATACATATATATATATGCACACTATAATCATGCCTGTGTGGATTCTCGGGGGTGTATCGTTGTAGGTCATGAAGGTCTGACCCGTAAAGCCAAATCAACCACCTGGTCCCAGATTGGGCCACAGTCTGGTTTCATTCCTCTTCCTTCATTTGGGAGTGAATTGGATTAATCCTAATCCCGTAGACACCCAAAGAGATCAATACTAAACTGCATTTAACTTGATTTGTCTGTAATCTATTACAAAGACGCTTACCATTGCATTAAATGTTCTTTCAGAAAGCCAAGGCAACATTAATGGCTGCATTTTGCATTGGTTTAAGCCTTTTTACCAGTTTTCATTACAAATGCTTTATAATCCAACTTCAACATAGGGGACAGACTCATTTGACCTGATTTTAAATGCTAGTTTCCCCTGTATTTTCAAGCAATGTTTCACTTTCCTCATGAATATTTGCATATTAATTTGAAATTTTCACACAACAGGATGATTTGAAGGGTAATCATACCAATACCCGCACATTTATAAATACACACACACCGTGGTTAATTGCCGGTTAGATTTCTAAATCTCGGGGTGCAGCCTCACTTGTTCAACTCAAAGCAGGATATCTGTGAGACATGTGTACCAGCCCCCCTCCGTTTCCGTTTAATTGGTTTCATAAACAGATTAATTTGAAGGAGCGGGGGCTTAATTGCTAATCAGCGTTTCCATGCAGCTCCTGAAGAGTTGAACAGGATCAAGTTTCTACCACAAAAAAGCCTTAAAAAAGAGAGGAGAGGAGAGGAAACTAGATAGAAATGCAAGTTAAGGTGAGGTAAGGGAAGGAAAGCAGACAAGGAACTCCTTTCCTCTTGTTCCTGTTATCAACATGACATTATATACTGTTGTATAACAGGTGTTGATAGATCATATTATACTTATTCTGGCAAAGGACACATGAAAATGTCATGCCAATGAAATGCAGAGCAATGATAACAAACGTAATGAGATGGTGTTTTCCCAGTAAAAACTTGACTGGTTCCTCCAGAGGTTTGTGAGGACAAAATCAATAGATCTCAGATCATCAGATTAAGGCCACTATGTAGATTACAGATTAAACAATACTGCTTCAATTTATGTTCAATGTTTAATTAACACCTTTAAACATTTTAGTAGTTTGAAAGGATGTGTGGGTTTTAATTTATTAAAACCATTAAATGCTGAATTTATTCAAGCTTTTTAACCTTCATTAATGAAGATATATATGTATTTATTTAACACATTTAATTCTAATTAAAGCCACTGATTTACATTGTGTATGTAATGTAGTATACGTGTTATTTTTAGTTGTAAGGAGACAGATGACTCCTCAAGGTTGAACAACAAATTTGAATCACAACATTAAGCAGAGTGTGTGTGTGTGTGTGTGTGTGTGTGTGTGTGTGAGTGATGTCATTCCATGCTGGCGAGAGGCTGATTCTGCTGTCCTTCCTGGAGCAGAGCCAAGTGGCTGCAGTTTACCTCAACAGAAAGAACCAGGACTCTGCAGACGGTGGCAGGCGAACAGACAAACTCTCACCCTCTGAAATCAAGGTACAGTTGAAGACACTGAGTGTGCACAATGTGTGTGTGTGTGTGTGTGTGTGTGTGTGTGTGAGAGTGTGTGACAGAGAGTGAGTCTCATATCACTGTCCAACTCTTCTTCTTCATCTTTCCCTCCTGATGGCCAACATTTCCAAAATGTCAGTCTTGTACGTGACAAAACATAAAAGAAAAGAAGAAATACAAAGACATATAAGTCATATTTTCTATACAGCAGCAGTATCACAGGAGGTGCCATTAGAAACGTGGCTCCACCTCAAACCTGAAAATGAGTCATTCAAACATTTCACATAAAAGGATCCAAATTATTAAACATGTTCCCTGACTGAACATGGCCATATTAAAAACCAGTGGTCTGTTAATCATTAACAATTCATGGAAGAGGTATTATTTTTTTTTTTTCGTAACGAAACCATTAACGACTGAAAATACCCACATCTATGTTTGCTGCAAAACCAGAGTAAATGAAGAATTTAAAGAGCGGATTAAATAAACGTGCAGTTACTTTAATTAGAGAACTGAACCCAACATAATGTGACACTGTGAAGCTTCCATTCCTTTGTTTCCGTTCAGTAACTAGTTTCCACAATCTCTCACAACTAGGTTTTACCTCGTCTCCTCGCATTAAACCCCTGTTTTAGTGATTTTGTTTTGAAAGTTAAAACACCTTTTTCTGTCAAATGTGTTAAATCTGGAGCAAATGGATTGTTTTTAGATTCTTAAAACATCTTCAACGATCCAAAACTGTGGATATCTTCTCAGGTTGCCCTGGGAATGCACAGATAATAAATAAATACAACTTTTTTAGAGCATTTTTTCCCACTTTGGTGTTTTGACAGCTGTTCTCTGTGCCTGTTGAACGTGATAATGTGGCTTCAGCGTCAGTTTTGGGGAAGCTGAAAATGTGCATTTGTTCTATTATTTAATCAGTTATTATCAATTATTCATTGACATCCCCACTTACTTATCTAATATTTAATTATTATTATTTTCTATTTATCTTTGGAACATCTGCTATCATAGTGACTTTTTTATTTTGTGTCTGTGTTGATTTTGATACCCCTACAATCTTATACAGCCTAATACAGTCTTTAAACGATGTTATGATAGTTTATCTTCGTATTCTTTTGAACAACAGGTAGGTTTGAAGTTATTATTGTGCCTTACTGTCCTCTAATTCTCTTCATGTTTCCTGTCTCTGTCTCTTAACCTGACACAAAGGTTCGTGTTAAGAAGAGCAGGGGTTTTTTTTTGCTGATAGTAACTTTCGCCTTTGCCCCAAAAACAAAACCCACTGTGTCGTCCTTCACTAGCCGGCTAACCGCTAACCCTGGCATTATCACATTAATGCGTCTCCAGAAGTCAAGTCCTGATAAGACACACACACATTCATTCAACCACCGCCACTGTCAATACATGTGCATGGAACCTGCAACACACACACACACGTGTGCACATGCATGCTCAGCTACCCAACCCCCACAACAAACACACACACACAAGCACATACACATTGCCCTGGTCCAGTGGGCTAAGCTGGAGAAGGGAGAGTGGGGAACATTGAGGGGGGTAAACTAATCCAGCCCACAGAAAGTGGTTTTTGATTATTGCTGACCAGCAAACGCCAGCAGAGGAAAAAATAAAAAAATAATCTAGAAGAGGGGAAAAGATGAGTATGGATGGGGTGATGGAGGAAGGGTGTGTGTGTGTGTGTGGGGGGGTGGAGATAGAGGGTGTTATTAACCCAGTGATATATTTTTTTCTTCTTCTTTTCCATTTCTCATCTGTTAGTGATCTCCCATTTGGCTGTTTGGGGCGATTCTTTGTTCCCTTTATCATCACATGTACGTCCATCATTTTCATTCGTCTCCCCCAGGGGGCCGAGAAGGGTAGACATGGACCAATGAACCTGAAATCTGCTCTACTCGTATACAGTACAGCTTGTCAATACTCTAATTTCTACATGTTCCTGGGCTTTTAAACCTTTGCTACACTGAGGAGTGTGTATGTGTGTGTGTGTTTTTTTTTTTATTATTTAATTTCTGAACACATTCCTCTATTACCACTTTTGACAACACACTGTACCTATTCAGTGGGGCTTTGATTTTACATCTGACTGCTCTTTTCTGGGCTTTCATACATTTATTTTGACACAAACCTCCCATTATGTATGCCTTTGTTTTGTACTTCATTCATCCCGTCTTTCAAGCGGGATTTATTCCTCTCTTTCCATTTCCCTAAAGCTTAAGAGCACAAAGGCGGCCATCACCCCTCTTCCTTCTTCCTTACCCTTCTGTTCAAATCCAAACAATCAGATTTTTCTTCATTACCAACCTTTATTCCTCTCTTTTTTCACTCCTTCACCTTTGCCTTCCCTTTATCTGTAACATCCTCGCCACTTCTCTGCAGCATGACGAAGGTCATGGACACACACGCGCGCCAATGTATGTTAGCCATTGACTCTAGTATGGTTCATTGTGTTAGTGAGTGTGACTGGAGATAAAGTGTGTCTGAAAGGCCTGTGAATACTGGCGTGTGTGTGTGTGTGTGTGAGCAATTTCACTTTTGGAGAGAGCACTGTTTGGCAAATAATGTGTGCGTGTGTGTATGTTTGCTCTTAGTATGTCCGTAAAAAGTGTGTGTTTGTGTGTGTGTGTGGCCATTTTTATTTATGTACACGTGTGCATACATGCATGCAGTCATGTATGCATTTGTGTGTGTGTGTGTGTGTTCCTGTCCGAATGTGTGTAAGTGTGTGTGCACGCCCCAAGCGCCACGAGAGCTCATTACCGTGCGTCTCTTTGTTGTGGCCTGTAGAGCGTGGCAGACCTTCCCAAAAATATGCACATCACTAAAACAAAAAGCCCGACAGAACAAAACACACAAAGACATTAATAATGGAAGATAAAGAAAAAAAAACCCACCTAAGATATCAACACAAACAGAACCAGGGAAGGACGGGAGAAGGATATTTGAGGCCACAGATGCAGAAGTTTCAGAGCCCTCAGGTGTTCAAACAACCCAGAGAGATGAATTCAAATAACATGAATCACTCAAACAGTCTGATAACTTCTCATTTGTCATACAATGTATTTTAACCGTGTGTCTGCCACACTGGACTGTAATACCCTCTGCTCTTCTGACTGTATGGTCCGTTTTGTGTGTTCTTGCGTGTCCTTGTGCAGGTGTTGTGTGTGGAGTTGAGCGCGCAGGGTCGCAGGCTTCGCAGACACGTGGCTCTCAACCGTCTCCAGGATGTGGCGCTCTGCTGGTGGAACCTGGACGAGCCTGGTGACGAGCTGTGGCCCTGGACTCCCACAGACGCACACAGGAACAACCTGGTCCTCCTCAGCTGCTCACCTACTGAAGGCCTCAAGGTAAACCGGTGCTGTACAGTACAGTGTAGTGTTGTTTTCAGTTTCTGTCTCAGCCTTTATTTGTCGAAATGTTCACTCCCTGGTAGCCATCAAGATATAGCCAGTTAAGTTAAGGTTGGTAGACAAAGTGCAGTTGAAATGAACAGTTCCATGACCCCACATCTTCCAGTGTTTTGGGGGTGGAGCTTTTATGAGGATTGATGGAAGGGGATCGGACGTAGATGTAGCATAAACTGGGCGTTTAATCGTACCCAAGGTTTAAACGTAAACAAATACACAGGTCACACAAATGAATCCTATTCAATAACTCGTGGACAATCCTTTCCAGCGTTAACGTTAACAGACGTTTTGAATCTTCCTAGGCGTTGACTGCAGCTCTCTTTAGCTCAATGTAGAGTGGCTTTACCTGTGGTAAGTGGAAAGCCACTCAGTCTGACTGAGATCACGTGACAGTCTCACTCAGTCAAATATATCCCACCTTTTGACCTTAAACAAACTCTTGCGGTGCTTTGTCTTGATAGAGATGATATTTAAAAAGCTGTCATGACAGGCATATCTAAGACATGTGGACATAGCCACTGTGTATCCATGGGAGATTTGAACCACAGATGAACCGTTTACCTGTGCAAGCACATAAGCGGGGTCAATGGTCACCAGAGTCTTTCATTCAGCTTATGTGTTGTATTGGCTTTTATTGACCTTGCCCATTTGGACAGTCTTTTTTACTGCAGCAATATTTAGCACTGCAATAGCATTATGAAAACCCCCTTTGGTGACCTCAGTATCCTGCCAGCAATCCATCCATTTATGGGAAATAGCAGATTGCCCCCTTTTCTTTCCCTTGAGAATCAGTTGCTGTGAAGGACCTAAAGTATCCACTACACAATTGATTGTAGGATCGCTGTAGGACTGTTTCAACCCTCATCTTTGAAATGGGCTCCAGGCAGTGGCTTATGACTGAAAGTCATCTGATTAGGACGCGTCCTAGACACGTGATGCCCTCCTGATGGCCACCTCTGGCACTACCACCTGGAGATCTGGAGACCAAGGCTGCTTAGCTTGCATATATCCATATCTTCTGGCATGGATTCCAAGGCTGGTTGTATTGCCTGTATTTGACTTATTTTCTTCTCATTGAGTGTAGGACTGCTGAGTGATCACGTGACCATGAGCCATGGTCACACTCACTCTGAGTGCACTGGATGCAGTGAATAGGTGGACTCTCTAGTCAGTGACATACTTGATAACGGCAGCTGGCACATCATTAAAGCTGTAAGTGTGTAACCTTTAAACAATATTGAATTAAATTACCCATAGGTCAACCTTTGCATGTGTACAACAATGTATACATTTAAAGTGATGATAATACCAATAGTTTACCGTGTCATATTTTATCCACATCAAATATCATATATCTACAATTGAAGACAGTTGATTGTCTTGTGGCATTACATTCTGAAAGATATTGTTTACTGTCCATTTGACTGTAAATAAAAAAAAAACAGATTCTACAGCGATCAGCAAAGCTAAATCATAATAATCAACTGTTTATAATCACATTGGTTTGACACAGAAGACAAAAAAAGATGAAACAAGGACACAGAACAAAGCAATCAAATCTCAACTTTAAGGTTTTTCTTTAACACCATTCAAAAGTGTTTGAAACCATGTATCATAACTGAAGCGGTTTGATTTACCATACGCACTCTAAGCCACACACACACACACACACACACACACACAGTGAAAAGGGTGACAAAGCTGCGTGTTTTGAGTAGAGTCTGTGTTGTTGTGGATAGGATTGGGGACGGTGTGTTAGTCACCTCGAGGGTGGCACCTCTGTGTTGCACCTCCATGTATCACCATATGAAATAAGCTGGGGAGCTAAGCTGCAGTACAGTGTGACGGAGAACACCTACGCATTCTCACTCAGTCACTCAAAAAAAACACCTTAATAAATAAATAAATGAATGAATGAAGAAAAAAACAAACAAACATGACCCTTTTCTGTGTCAACGTAGGCTTGGCCTTGTGCCGAAAGCAGATGAAAGAGCCCAAATCTAATTACCAAACCAAGCTAAACTCTACTCCTAATACCGTGTACCTCGGTAAACATATGCAGAATATTCACCACACCAGAGAGAGAAGGGAGAGACACTGGGAGAGATGAGCATAACCAATTGGATGCTAAGAAAGCAAATTCACGCAGGAGAGAGTGAAGGAGGGATGGGAGACGGAGGGGCACATGAATATTGAAATAATCAAAGCAGATGCTGTTCCCTGCTTTTCCTGCTTCTTGTTTTTGGAATGTTCCGCACATCTATCTCACTCCTTCAACTAGTTTATTCTCTGTCTCTCTCTCTCCTTCACCCCTCCTTTCCTTCTCCTCCTTCCTTCCTTCCTCCACGCTTCAAGAACATTAAAGTCTCTTCATGAGGCTGCAGCATCGCGCTCTAATGAAAGCGTTTGTTGTCATTTTTCAGATGTGCAGTGTGAAATTAAGCGAGCAGTTTATATAAGAGCCATGGCAGGAATCAAACGCCGGGCACACATCGGGAGACGCCAGCTACTTCAATCACTTCAAGCTCATATATATGTTCCTTTTGTTCACTTCGCTATCTGCCGCACTAAGCCAATTTTCTAGCCAGTCTCTCGGCATTTAAAAAACTCTGATTTCTTTCCCTATGTGGTCTTAATTCATATGCCCCCCCCCCAAACACACACACATGCACTGATAAGTGGTGGAGGGAAGGAAGTAGAGGAAAACACATACATAGTTTGTTTTTATGTAATCAGTTAACATTTTTAATGAGTCTCCCTTCATGCTTCCCTCTTTTAACCCCCCACTCTAAACAAACACACACTGACAAACATACACAAACAAACAAACAATCCATTTCCCTGCAATTTAATAATCTCAGTGAGAAAGGGAAAACATTTTCTTTATTGTATTTTAGCATTTTGTGTTTGTTTGTGTCTGTGTTTGTGAGCACATTTCTTTTGTTCATGTGTGTGTTTTTTAAAAAGATGCTTGGCATCTGCCACCAAACAGTTTCCCTGCATCCGTGTGATTCTGCTGTCATTTAATTATTATTGACTTGAGTCCTGTGCTATTTCTCTCCTGCAGAACAGCAAACACCTCAGCAGAGGTCTGAAACATGACCCTATGTTAAATCATTTGCATTACAAGAATCATATACCATTCAATATTCTATTCTGATGTTGTCTTCCCTTCATTTCTAGGATAAATGGCATGTAAAAGTTTCAAATGTGCAGTAAAACGTGTAGTAGAACGCACATGTTCAGGAGTGGAATCATAATGTGGACCGTGAAAGGTTTGGCTGCAGAATCCAAAGTGCAGAATTACCCTCATGCCCCACTGCCCTGTAAAAGTCACACAGGAAATATGGCTGAAGCATTTCTCTGCACTCCACAATTATGTTCAGTGGCACCAATTATGACATTTAGTTTAATAATCTCGCTGCTCCAGTGTTTTTTTTTTCTCCTCACATCACTACCTCAACTCTTACCCTAATTCACATACCTAAAACTCCCCGCCCCTCATCCCTCGTTTCTCCTCCGAGTCCCTTGGTCTCTTCCTCTCTAGCCGTCTCTCCCAGTCTTTCTCTGCTCCGTGAGCTGGAAAATTGGCTTCAAAAGGCCACTGCTGTGAACAAGGGCCAGCCACACAGTTGGGCCCGTCCGCTTTATCTTTTACGCCACGGACGAGAAAAAAAGGTGCTGGCTGAGAGAGAGAGAGGAGAAGAATGGAGAAGAATAGTTTTGACCAGTCACTGAAACCAATAACCAGGAGAAAGCTACTTACTAGAGGCCTCTCTGTCTCTCTACTCTCTTTGCATCTGTCTCTCTCTCCATGTCTCCACCCCTTCCTCTCATTTTTCGTCCTTTTTTCATCTTTTTTTGAATTTTTCTGCATCCTTCTCTTTTGCACTTTTTCGCTCGCTTGCTCTTTTGACCTGCATTGTCATTTCTCTTCTTGATGCTCTTATGTTGAAGAGTTTGCAAACAAAGCTCCTCCTTTAAGGCGACTGTATTTCAGCAGGCCTTTCTCTGCTCTTCTTTTAAGATAACATAAGATAATCCTTTTGTTAGTCCCACAAAGGGGAAATTTACAAGTTAGGGTTAGTCCAAGATGTAATTCTATTAGATTTACAGGGCTCCAGATTGTTTAATTGGTTATAAAAGGTTAGAGACATAATGAACTGAGACAGCTGCTGCTATGAGATGAATGCAAAATTATACATTTTATGAATATCTAACATTTATTATTGTTGCAGCCAACTTGTAGTTTTAAAACTGGTCTGTCAGCTGCAGGTTAACTCTCTCGTAATGTGTGTGATATTTGACTGATATTTTTGTTTCAACCAACATTCAGTGATATGAGAGTTTGGAGTTGAAGAGTTTCAAACCCCTATAACCCTGAAAGACTTGAGTTATGTGCTCTTATGGTGGCAACGCGGTGGCTTAGTGGTTAGCGGCGTGTGTTCAGTCAGGTTGGTTCATTGTGGCGGCGCGTTCAGTTGCAGGGACTCTGATCAACCCTCCATCTGTCCTTCAAATTTTGTTGTGCAATTACAATAAAGATCCTTTTCTTTTCTTCCTTCCCTTACGTCCTAATCAGCTGTGTTGCCTCCAGGTGCATTTTGCTTTGCCTTTGCTTGGTGCACATGAAATGGAAAGTGAGGCACAGCATGTCTTTAGAGATGACCCAGAGTTTGAGATGCAGCTGTGCTGTTGTGAGTGTAAATGTGTGACTGTGGCAGTTTTTATGTATTTATTCACACATTTTCTGTTGCTGCATCGGGAGTTTTAGGCCATATCCTTTTAAGTGATGTACCTTTTATAAGAAATGATGAAGTTTACGTGCAAAAAACATCTAGAACAAGACATTAAATGCAATACAAATATGATTATTAAATGTTCTTTAACTGGTATGATAAAATGCAATAATCCCTTTTCTGGACAACTCTCTACTCTTTCTACATGTATTGCTGTTCAGACTTGAATTCACACTATAGTCACATTTCTATGCACTGTTCGGTCGAGCTATGGTCAAGCTACTGTCCTTGTCCCAGTAAACAAGCAATAGAGGGGAATTGATTTTTTGAATGAAGTGTGTCCACCTCTGTTATGCTATGTGGCGACAGTTTGTTAGCATTTGGCGGTTTATGGTTTAGTTGGCGAGCGCCATTACGAAGAAGGATCTTTCTACCGTCCTTCTTCTTCATTTGGCTTCTCCTTATAGCGGTCACCACAGGGGATCATCTGCCTCCATCTCGCCCTTTCCCTTGTGTCCTTCTTCATCCATGAACCTTCCTTCTACCATCCGTGATCTTTAAAATACAAGCTGATGAAGCATAAACTCCTGTTGTCTTCTTCTTCTGTGTCGCTGCTTCTTCATCATGCATGCAGTAGCAATTCAACTCCCAGTCATATTATGTGGCTGAGTTAGACTAAAATGTTTACATGTATTTTAAAAATTCTGTTTTAATTTGTTTTTTTCCATCATTAAATCATATATAGATATATAGATCATATGATTAAATAGCTTTTGTATCTTTGAACTAACATCCACCTAAAACACTGAATCAATACATCAGTGGCTAATTAAATTCACTTCTGTATTGTATTGTGGTTTGAAAATAACATTTGTAGTATTCATTTGAATAACTGTGCATCTGTGGTCAGGAACATGGCTGATTCAGCAGTGAACTAAACTGTACTGACAGTTAATAATTGAGTTATGAGCAATTTAACTCTGGGTTTTGAGTGTTTGCTCCACATCTTCCACACGTGAGCTTGTCGGCAATAATGTGACATAAATGAACACAAGATGAAGAACATATTTTGCTTGATCTTAATTAAACTTCTGGCTGTTGCAGGTTGAACTAGTCCAAGCACTATTTATTCTTTGCCTGAGTTTTTCCGCTTATTCTCAGTCCTGAGCTACACGGCGCTGAATCAGCTGCACCTTATCCCAGCTAGTGCCACCGTGGCAACGCGGGAGCAGCAGACAGCAGACACTAGCAAGCTGGGCACAGGATGAAAGGCTGAGGAGGAGGAGGAGATGTGAGTGGATGTGGTGGTGGTGGGTCAGCGTGTTAGGAATTGAAGACGGTCTTGTGATTCATGTGACAGGACAATTCTGACTCGATGGACCCTCACTTTCTATTTGTTTGTGTGCAAGTTTATTTAATGGAAGTGTCACTTTCTATCTATCCAGAGACCCAAACCATGATAAGGATTCTCTTACCACATGACGTAAGCCCTCTAGCCTGCTGGCTCAAATAAACACACACACACACACACATACACATACACAGCACCCACCCCCTGGGGAGCAGCAGGAGCTATAGCTCTGGGGGATTATGGGGAAGGGAAAAAAAAAAAGCTTTCAGTAGGACATTCGACTGCTTCTCCCTTCCTCCCTCTAAGTCTCTTTTTGGCAATGTCGGGCAGCTTTGCAAAAGGAAGGCAGGTAGGCAGCCTATCCCTCTTTCTGTCTACATGGCAAAAAGGAATGGGCTCATTTAGCCACAGCTGCCACAGTTAATGCAGAGCTCTGATGGAGGCTTTGGTAAAGTGAAAATCCCTCCTAAAAAATCTCTGTTAGTGGCTGTGGAACTCTTGGGCTGCTGTTGTCTCCAGTCATCCACCCACTGCTCCTGGTTCCTTGTGGGTGTTTTATCGACAGTGCCACCTGTGACACAACCTTTCTCCCTCAGTGGCAGTGTCCATGTGCTTGGCAGGACCAGTGTGACCCATCCTTCAGGATCACGTCATCTAAAATCTCTATCAAACTGCTGGTCAAATGATAATGATAATAAGCTTAATTCCTCTCTGAACTGGAAGAGCGTGTTTCTTCAGAGTAACTGACTCCTTACATGGGTAAATAGAAGAGTTTGCTTCTCACCAGGTGACACACAGAGGATGTGGTTGAAATGGAGCCCTTATCAATCGTCATGTTGATTTACAGCAGGATGTTAATGAGGAAAATGGACGGCTCTTTTTCTTCCATCTCCAGAGCGCGTGGGGTTTTTGTGCATCTCATTTGTCACTCACTTTCTCCCCCCCCCGCATATACACTAGCTCTGTCTTACGTTCATTTCTGTTAGTTTATTAACAGTAAAGAAACAAGTCTGCTTCTTCCTTTTACTTAAAGTGGAAGACCGTGTTTAGACAACACAATCAAGGGATTAAGTTCCAGTTGTGCTGCTGGCTGAATTACACCTCTACCCTCTCCTGTGTCAATATGGGCTTTTATTTTCACTTCTGGGCCAATGAAATAATAAAAAACAAAATAATGTTTCAAATCTAATCTGAATCTGTCAGTAGACTTTAAAATTGGGAGACTTGTGTTACCTCAACCAATGAGGTAATATTCTCTTTTAGCAGGATAATTCAAAAATAAATTGACCAATTTGAGTGGTATTTTGTGGAGCGCTTGGCCAGGAACCCATGAAATATCATAGTGAGTCTAACTAAGCAGGTTTTACTCCCTAAACTTTATGAGATCGGGCAATTTTTAAGACTTGGTGGACCATGTCAATCAGTTGTAAATATCCTGATTCATATTTAACCATAATTTTTATGGGTGGTTTGAGAGGAAGAGACATCTGCCCTTGCAAGAGTGAACTGCTCTCACAACTGCTGCCCTTTTCTCTGTTTACTAAATGTGAGGAGAAATAAACCACTATGTCTTCTACTTGACCTGATTGTATTTATTTCATGAGCAGGAGCAGCTAAATGAAACCACTGAGCCATTCAACTTAGATAAATGTAGGACTGACTGACTGACATGTGATATGCATTTATTTTGGAAATATGTCTTGACCAATTCAAATCAATCAATTTTGCTTTTTGAAAATTACAAATATTCATACTGTGGACATGCAAGACCTTTCCTTTAGAATCACAGTAAATCAGAACTGAATCAGCACCAAAGTATTGTGATATACAGAACATATACATTCTAATATAGTCAAACTGTAACAAAATGAACTGTAATGTTTACTCTCTGTTCTCAGGTTCTTAGCTCCGTCCGGACAGAAGGCCACCCGCTGGACTGCCGTTTCAGCCTACTTCAACCCTACCAGCTGCTAACACTGGAGCTACCAGCAAGACCCCCAGGATCCGGAGGTGGATCATCGGCCGACAACTGTGTGTATGAATGTGCGCGAGGGCGCCTGCACCGTGTGTCTGTCACCCACATCCCACTACCAGTGCCGCCCATTACCTGCACTCATCACCCCTCTGAAACCATGCTCCTCCTGGGCTTAAGTGACTCCTCCTTGGTTCTGTACGACCAGCGACGAGGGGTCAGTGTCCTGGCCTCCTGCCCAGTGTCACCCAACCTCCTTGCCTGGCACCCTGCTGGAGCTGTGGCCGTGGTGGGGGGAGGGCAGGGAGAGCTGATGTGCTTTGATGCGGGCTTGGCACCTTTGAACATGGCACTGGTGGCAGAGGAGGTAGCTGCAACCGACACACTGAGACTAGCTCAGCACCTGCGTTACTCAGGAGGCCTGCGAGGACTACAGTGGGCGACAGGCCTGGAAGGAGGTGCGGAGGGGACAGATATGCTGATGCAGGCCTTTCATGGAGGACCACTCGCTGTCCTGAGATTCAGACTAGGTAGGTACATTGAATTTCACATTTTTTTAATTAAATGAAATGAATTCCTTTATAGCTGAATGTGGGCCACACTGGATACACATGCAGTACATGACGACTGCATCACTGATCTACTGTATCTTGTACATATTTGTTGGGAGTATGTCTGCCTGCAGTGGAATTGCTGCATCAAAATATAGTGTGGTTTTTCATACACCTCTTTCAATTAATTGCCAGGACTCTGCAATATGAGACCATGCACGTACTGTAAGCCTTGTTATTTGTTCAGTTTTGTTGTCCTCGTTTCACATACTTGGCCACTTAAGTTAATTGTGATTCAGGTACCAGAAACAGTGCTTTTTACTCTGAAATTGGTACAGAGAATGTTATGTTTCCGTCACATGTGATAGAGACATTGAAACTGTGGTTAAAGATCATTTCTATTTTGCTGTAAGCCACACGCGACGTGCAAAGGAAATAGGTGAGAGTCAAACTTGCATCTCATTCTGGCAGCATGGCTTCTCTAATCTGTGAACCTATAAATAAAAGCAAGACATTTTGTAAGGAAGATGAGCTACACATGCATCCAGTGTGGCTCAGTCTTTATTAAACTGTTTTAAAAGTCTGAAATCCCACGGTGTTACCGACATATCGCTGTTTTAAACTTCTAATTTGTTTGAAGCAACAAAAAAGCGAAGAATCCTCCGATGATTTTTAGCAGCTGGGGTCAAATGATAAGCAGTTGAAATCAGTTGTTGCGTGATTGTGTGAAGATGCATCCAGGCTTTACATTGTACACAATGATGCACACCATCTTCCCCAGAATGAAGGTGCTCTCCTCCCTTCAGTCCCTTTTTCTGTTTTTGATCTGACACTCAGTATACTTTTACATCAGATTAGGAAAAAAGTAAAATATGTGAATCCAACCAGAAGTCTTTTAAACTACATGTAAACATGTTTCTCCCATTGAAACGGTACCAAATAATAAGATTGGGAGGAGAATTACTATCACGTGTATACGTTCAACTGAAGCCAAACTGGTCTAGGTGCTCTGAGCATGCTCCACAGTTCATACCCTTGACTTTGATCTGGAAATAATAGAAGACGACAACAATAGCGTAAAACAGTTTTGGACTCATTGTGATGGTTAGATGGCTTGTTGCGGGGAGATGGGGGGGCTGGCTCCACTTCCCCTACCGTCTGTTGGTGGAAAACCAGCCTTGCAACATCAGGGCTGCCAGCTAGGAGTCCTCAGAATCAGAAGGCCTCACGAGAAAAGAAGTGAATAAGAAACAGAGAAAACTGTTGCCAGAGGAAGCCATCTAGGCAAAATGACCATCTGACCGTAAGAGTTAACATCAGGCATGGACGTGGCTCCACGGCTTGTGTTCACCGACTCTGTTAAATACAAATGCACATGGGTCATGAGAGGGTGAGGATAAAAAGGTAGACAATGCATGGATGGATGTTTACAGTGGTGTCATTACATTACATGTCATTTAGCGGACGCTTTTATCCAAAGCGACTTACAATAATAATTTTTGGTCGTAAAAATATGTACTCTGAAACTGTGGGGGGAGCTCTGTAGAGAAAAAGCAACCAGACTTGCAAAGTTCTGCTTTATTAGGACATGCTTCATTCAATAAATCCCTAGTGCTTGTACACCGGGACGAGGACAGTGTCTCCGTTAAACAATGTTATTGAGCGACATCGCCGTGCACGTACTGAAACGTACTGACTGTATCTGAACTCGGCTGCTGAGCAGGTCGTCCTCATACCTCTCCACTGAGGGAAGTTAATTTGTCGACGGGCTGGGAGGTTGGCAGGAGTCATGCTCTCAGAGGTCATTCAATAATTGCCCTAGGGCGCGAGCCCCCAGGTGCATTGTGGGATGCATTTTTCCGATAAATCGTTTACAGTGGCTGCGCAGTCCCTCGGGGGCCTCCAGATAAAGTTTGCCAATCAAAAATGTTCACGCGCACTTCTCCGGCACACAAACACGCACATACACAGTGACTTTGGAAAGAAGATGTGACAGTGGCACGCAGGTCTCTGCTGAAGTTTGGAAACAGGAGTGAGGGGGTGGAGGGAGGCATTCAACTTAGTGTGTGTGTGTGTGTGTGTGCACAGATAAAGGAGGATGGGTTGTTTTCCAACAATAGCTTCCTCCTCTCTGATCGTCTGCCAAGGTTTTGATGAAGAAAGTCACTGCACGTCTTTTCTCCATGATAATTCTCTCCCCCCCTCCTATTTCTGTGCTATACACACACACACACACACACACACGCACACACACACACACACACACACACACACACATGCGCGTGCACGCATGCACACACTTATTTGTTTGCCTGCGCTTCGTTCTCTGTATTGACTTGTTTCATAAGGCCTACAGTACACGACAAAAGGAGTGAGTCAGGAAGCAGCAAGGAAGAAAGGTTTGGTCAAGCGCCAAGTTCTCTTTTTTTTTTTCATCGCTCCCCACACCCACACCCACACCCCTCCCCGCCTGCAGAGTTATCTCATCTGGGCACACATTGGCCGCGGCTGGACCTGCACTGGTACAGGCTGTGGAGGGGCAAATCAGTCCATGTGCTGCACAGACAAGAATGAGACTCATTTTTGGTTGAGGTGGAAATCTAGAGAAATACTAATGTCAGGTACTTTATAGTTTAAAGTAACTCAGTATATTATATTATACCTCTTTTAGACCAACATGTGAGTGACTCGTTTCTGATTACGAGTGGAGAAGTGGTGATTCAAGACTGTGGAGCAGAAATGCATCACACAACAGAAGAAAGTACCGTGGTGCACACACTTTTATACCTCATATACCTTTCATACACCTCATTTTCTCTCTCAAACTGAACAATTTCAGATGCTCCCTGACCTCTGTGTGTTATGATGTCACCCAAGAAACGGTGCAGACGACTTAAGCAAACAAAACAAAATCAAGTAGTGGAAGATGACACGAGCGCCTTCACCTAGGTGTCATGTTTACGTGACTTCTGATCAGAGCATGCGTCTTTTGCAGAGTCATTTGACTGGAAAAGTGATATTATTATGTCACTTTTATGTATTTTCAATGACTTATTTTAAAATGAACTCTTGTGCTTGTGCTCTGCTGCTGTTTGTTTGATGCTGATTTGTCCTGCTCGTGATTGTTTTGTGTCTGACACAGTGATGCTGAGAGGAGTTGGTGAAATAGTGTGGACAGCTGTGCGAGAGACAGAAGTGAACTGTCCGTCTCTGTCTCTCACTCTCTCTCACACACACACACAGGCCACACTACGATCAGCTCATGCATTAGCCACATTAGCCCACTCTTAAGGGATTTGGGGGTTTGCTAATTGCCAGCTTGTCATTTTAATTGCTAGTACATGCACGCGTGCACACACACACACACACACACACACACAAGCACACACAGATGTAACCTTTCAATTAATTAAATAAGAGTCTGTGGTTACTCTGGACCTGCAGCCTGGCCCATTGATCACTTAACCACCTAACCAGTGCCACTAGTCCTGATGTGTAGAGATGTTATTATATAAGATGTCACCATATCTCAAAATTCAAAGATATACAAAGTTTATTCTATCACTCGTCTCTGTTCCATGTGTTTTCTTTTCAGCAGTACTATTATGATGAAGTAAACGTAAACCAGGCCGAGTGTTCAGCACCATCACTATCTGTATTTGTACTTTTATGCAGTCACAAACACCTTTGCCCTTTTACACACACACACACAAGGAGACACCTCCACTGCCAGGAACGTTACAAAACCTGGCCCTTTCATTATTTAGTAGTGTGCCACACACGGACACACACACACACACAAAACAGAGATTAAACAGACTTCCAGGCTAATTGATTGACAAGTCAAAGTCAGCCTGAAATGTAGTGTTGCCTCAGAGTTCAGGCTGATCCACTGGACACTCACTTAGCTTCAGTAAATGCTCCAGGTTATTTGGCATCATCACACACACCAATAATGCACCTTAATGCCTGGAAATAAGATGGGGGAAGAATTTTGTTTTTTTAAAAACACACAACATAATAGATAGACAGTGGAGCAATGAACACAAAAAAACACAATAACTTAATTTAAATGGAAATGTTATTGTTATGAGCCAAGTAAACTATATTCAACTTTTGACCTATCATTGGTAAGCATTGGAGATTTATTTGCTTCATATTTACAGTAAAAATGTATTAACATCAACATCTGTGACAGGAGCTCTGACAGGAGGTCAGATGGGTCCTGGGGAGCTGCTGCAGCAGCGGCTGCTCTGTGGACAGGTCAGAGAAGCTCTGGGCATCCTGGAGTCCATGGACTGGAGCATCATGGGAGACGAATGCCACCAAGGCCTGAGCTCCATCACCAACTACCTGCTGAGGCTGGAGCTGAACGCAGAGAGAGAGGGTGGGTCTGTGGTTTCTAGAAGATCTAAAAGATTGATCACCTTCCTGAGCCTTATGAGCTTCATGCTTTAATGCATTGTGAGCTACGCTGCTGACATGACTTTGTTTTTCCACTGATGTGTTGTATTGATTGATTGATTGATTTGTACTGATTTGTCTTTCTATAGTAATGTGGTTTAATGAGTGTTTCTTGTAAGCGTGTCACTGCCTGTCTGAGGACTACAGATGAAGATGCTCCCTGCTGGCTAACTTTGATTTATATACTTTTAAATGAATATACAAATAAACTGAAATAGAAACCTCCATGTAATACAGGGTTAAAATGATTTTTATTTATTTGATCAGTGTTCACACAAATGACTGCAACGCATGCAGGTATTTATTAGCTCTGATTGGCATTAGTGGGAACTCAAGTTTGTCTCTTATTTTTAGCAGCAATGCAGATTTCTGCATCATTTCCAGCGCAACACTAAAACATACATTCATCCCTCAGTCATTAACATACTTGTGATTGTACTTGTACTTGTAACATACATGATTGTTTTTTAGCAAACCTTACTTTTTATGATTTGTAAATCACATTTTTAACCAATTTACTCATGTTCACAGTCTAGGTATACCCACTGAGCTTGATTTTAATGACATTTATCGTGTGTGTGTGTTTATGTTCTGTCTGTAGCCCAACTTGAAGCAGCTCTGGGTGTGTTTTATTCTCCGCCTGCTCCCCTCTCTGATACGGTGATACTGGAGTACAGGGAGCCAATCAGTACATATGCCCGCCGCTTTTTTCACCACCTTCTCAGGTAACACCACCCACTCTGCACAGTTGCTCGGAGGGTCACAGGTCGAGGTCAGCTGGTGGAATTTTAAAACATATATGGAGTCCCTTTATTTGGTTGCTTTTAAATAATCTTACAGAAAATATTTTGTAAAGCTACATCCACGCGTGTTTATTTAAAGGCCGCACCTGAACACTGAGCCAAATCAGAATATGAAATACTGTCTTTCAGAAAGTGACATCCATTGTAGAGATATTTTCATTCTTATTTGCTCTTTTAGAAATTCTAAAAAGGGAAAAGGCCTTTGAATTTCATCACACACGCTAATTCAGCTTTGAGTCATTCAGAAGGCAAAGCGTCGCACATGCACCTGTTTAGACTGTTGTTTCATTTTCCCTTCTGCCTTGAGAGCCTTTTGAAATGGCTGTTTGACTGAAATAGACCCTGTTGTTCTCACACTCTGCTGCTTACCGCTCTCCATCCTGCTGTTACCACCCGTTTCCTTTCTCCCTTTCTCTCCCTTTCTCTCTCTTTTCCTCTCTAGCAGAGCTGGACCAGGTTTGGCATCTCTCCTTCTTTCCTCTCTTATCACCTACCTGCATTCTTTTTCTCACCATTAACATCCAATGACAGACACCACCTCAAACACACACACACACACACACCTCTCCTCTCGTGGTTGGGTTTGTCTGTTTCATGTTGGCTCCACACAGGGAAAGTTGAGGTGTTTTGTACTGGGAGATCTAGACTTCAATCTCTCTCTCTCTCTCTCTCCCTCTTTTTTTTTAGCTTTAATTCTGGATAATAGAGAGAGGTCTCACTACTCTCACTTCAATTATTGACTGTTTTGTTTGCAGAGGTGTATTGTTTCTGTGTGTGTGTGTGTGTACAGACCAATGGTAGAAATGTGTACCAGTGATCTATTTGTCTGTATCTCCTCTCTGTCCGCAGACACCAGCGCTTTGAGAAGGCCTTCCTCCTCGCTGTGGATCTGGAAGCCAGAGATTTGTTCATGGTGAGTGAAAAGTACTTTAAAAAAAAAAAATCTACAGTAGTACAGTTTTTATTTGTGGACTCAAACAACCACTTAGTGGGATTTAGAAAGGGAGAGACATAAGACGGTTCTTTCACCCTGAAACCTTTCTAATATCAAACTTTAAATGGATTACACACATCATATAATGTACAGTACATATGTGCAATACATCTCACAGCAGGTGTACAGTGACCACAGACAGGTAAGTGGAGTGGAATAGAACCAAACATACAATCATTTTGTAAGTACACTAAGTAAATGTAGTCAAACTTTTACCTAAATGGTTATGAAAATACACTCAGGGAACACAGATGAAGAGAGGAGGTAGAAAACACTATAATGGAGAGCCCCACATCATGTTGTAATATTAGGTTTTTTTCTTTTTCGTGTTGCAGTTGTCAAATATTTTAGTGCAAATGAATAAAGAAATGTAATTACAATCACTTTGGCCACAATGATTACCTTTTTCAACTGTAAAAGTGTCTTTTCTTCATCTAGAACAGACAGTATATAAATGACCCAGGTGTCCATAAAATGTACAAATCCTTAAGTCACAGTTACTTAAAATGTAATAAAACAAAATACATTTCATGATCTAAAATGTATCTTTCAAAAAAAGCTGTGTGTGTGTGTGCAGTGGGCAGTTGTGATCACAGTATGGGCCCCTAACTTCACAACCTCCGTGGCCTCACCTCCTTTTACTCTCTCCTCATCCTCCGTCTAACTTGCTCTTTCTTCCACTCCACTCTGAAATGCTCTTCTGTGTCTTTGACCTCCTTTTTCATGGGGCCCCCTTTTTACTCCATGCTTCACCAACACTGTAGACATTAATACAGGATACCCCACACACACACACATTCACACTCTTGGTCCTTCAATCACATTGATAGCACTGCTTCCCTCCCCACTAAGTACTGCTGCTGGGAAGCCAAATTGAAAAGGTGGAGTCGAGCCTGTGGACCTTGAAAGAGCGCAAAGGAAAGGTGGGGATGGAGGGAGGGGAGGGGGGGAGGAGGGAGGTAGTGGTGTAGCTGGAATGCTATATGACAAATGCAAAAAAAATTTAGGGGAAATAATCCAGTTTTATTTAAGTCATTTAGTCATAGCAGCAGCCGTAGAGAAAATAATGAGGACACAAAGAAAGCCTGAATGGTATTTGCAAATAATTGTAAATGTTGCATTGAAAAATGGAATTAGCCTCATCACAAGAATCCTGCAAGTGTGAGGAGGCAGTCAAAGTAGTTTGGTCCAACAAAAAGGAAAAGCTACAGTAATTATTGCAGTAGTAGATGTTTATTTGGGCCTTTTAGAGCTTTGTCGTGTATCGTAGAGCTTCTTATGTCAGCTACAGGAACCATCACACTATTACAGTAACCAACAGTGTGAAGAAAACCCAATATGATCACAGACCAAACACGCAAAACAATTATACTGTGTAATAGTAAAGTGCAGAACATCACACATTAAGTAACATACATATTTTCATTCCCCTGCTTAATAATCAGCAGTACATGATTTACAATATAAGCTCTTTTTTTTTAACCAAGAAACTAAAAGTAAACTAAAACCTTTCATTTGACATGAAGTGTAAAGTATGACGTGGTGATGTCACACAACCTCCCCATATTCATGTGTTTCATTTGTTCAGTGTGTGTGTGTGTGGAGGGGCTCTAATTCTGCACATGGCAGCCAGCACATATTCATAAATCACCTGTGTGATGTGGCATCTGCCATGTTTTTTGTATTAAGAAAAAAAACAAAACAATTATTATTGACGGTGAAATAACTTGATGTCGCCACAGGTTAAAAAACATTCAATTACTAATCTGTGTGATGACTAAAAACCCACAGTTTAATTCCAACATTTAAACTCTTGTGCGTTTTGCACAAATCAATCCAATTGAATAGAAAATAGAAAATAGAAAATAACCCAAATTCTAAAAGAATTAGCAATAGCCTCAACAGGTAATTGCAAAAAACACATCACTGTGAATCTGTAACAACTTTAATTCACTGACAAGCACTTTTATTTACTTCACTGACCAAGAGAGCAACGAGTCATCATTTGAAAAAAGAGAAAAGAGCGGAGAAAAGGAGGATGTTGACATTTCACCCCTCGCTCTGTCCCTGACTCTAATTAGGTTGTGTTGTTGCTTTAACCTGCTGGTCGCCTGATTGACTCGAGGTGGAGGGGGTTAATGAGGGCAACCCCCCTCCCGCACCAAACTCTTCAGAACTTCCAATACTTGCCCTCAGAACTCAATAACGCGCCGTTGACTCGGTAAAATGCAGGCACACAAACAGATAACATGCAGACCGGCACCTCCTCTAAAAATACCCAGCATGATATACCCCCCTCCACCATGCCCCCCACCCCCAGCCTCATTGTTTCCCTCCTAACAATAGAGTCCCTTCAGCTCCCCCCACCAAAAAAAAGAAAGAAAAAAGAAACCTTTTGTCAAAATGAAACACTTCAGTGTTGGGCTAAATTGAGGGGGAGGAGGACTTGTTGGCAGGGGGTGTTTTGGTGGAGGTGGGGGGTATGTAGAGTTGGTAGTAGTTGGGGTTACTGAGTCGTTGCATTTTATTTGTCATAATTGGCGCTCTTCTGTAGCTCCGTTAATTAGCCTCTGATAATGAGTTGATAATGTAACCAATTAGGTCATTCGTCAGCCAAGTCAATCCTGAAGACAAGGTTTTTTTCAGCCCCTGCCTCCTCGTTTTCTTTCTCTTCTTCTTCTTCTTCTTCTTCGTGGTTCTGTGGCTCTTGATGAAGCTTGTTAATTAAATCAAATTGTGTGATCGCTGAATCTGATGCCTGCTCTTTTGTTCCCCACTGAGAGCTCGTACCGCGTCTTGTTAGATATGCGAGCATTAAGGCGAGCGGCGTATACTGGGTTCAATCTTCCTCCTCTATCTGACACAGGGCTTTGCGGCCCTGAAGGAGGAGGAGGAGGGGGAGGGGGAGGAGGCTATATATCGCACACATCTTTAAGAATAAGCTAATTGTTGTTATTCAGATGAGTAATTAGCATTATTAAAGTATTAAGTCCTTAACACCTGTCTGATAACTGCCAGATAACAGGTGTGTGTGTGTGAGATCAGCAGATGTGCAGGGATCATGTTGATTTTACTGAATTTATATTTTCATGTTTGCACTCATGTTTGATCTGGCAGTATATCGGTGGGTGTCAAACATAACTTTATTTGTGAAGCACTTAAAAACAACCACAAGACGTAAAAGTTCACTCGAGGCAATAAAATACATCTGCAAAAAGAACTGAAAATAAACGAAAAGACATAAGACATGCGTAAAAGTAACAGCTATACAACAAAACAAAATAAGAATATAGATGAGATGAATAAAAACAAAAATGGAATGACATAAAATAACACTTGTGTGATGCAGGATTGGAATTTACTTTTTTTAGAATTTTGTAATACAGTACAGTAAAACTAGTAACACATACGCTTTGTAAAAACCAAAAGGTGCTTCATGTTTTAGCCAAACTGTTATTTTTCATCTGTAGAAGGAAAAATAAATTAGTAACAGAACAGATTGTGAATGGAATAAAAAGACACCTACTCACTAAATCTTACAGACATTATTATCCCCACCTAATCCCAATATTCCACAGATTTGACATTATTACAACAATAACATTAGTCCCATGCGTACACACATACACACACTTTTCACATAATGTGCACAAGTTAGCTGTGACAATATCCAGAGTTTGGTCGAGCTTGTTTGTAAGTTTTGCACATGTACAGTAATTATGTATTTTAAAGGTGGTTCCGCTGGCTGGTGGCCAAAATAAATAAAAGGACGATTTCCCGAATGTAGTTTTGTAGTTTTACTTATAAAACAGGGAAAAGATATGACGAGATATAAAAACGAAAAAAAGGAGTTGTCTGCAACCCCATCACAAATCGCTGTTTCTTATTATTATTTAACCTCATCAAAAAAAGAAGGCACAGTCTTGTCATTAAAAAAAAAGTAATGTCTTATGGTCAGATATCACAGAGTTCTGTATCTGTGCTCTGTTTCTCACAAACAACAGCGAGCTTGTACTTTCCCACCTATTAATCATTTTTTTGTGCAAACAGAGAGTGGACTGCACTGTGTGTCGAGGTTCATGCTTCCCATTGATCCTGTTTGACAATAACTTACAGACTGTCAACACACAGACATGAGCCAGTTAACCTAATCCCTCATTTATTTGGAGGCAAACCAAATATCGGTCAATATTGGGTCTCATAGCGTCCACCGTGTTCCCCCTCCTGCGCTCTGCTCCCTAAAATTGGTCCACTAAAATGGTCCTCTTTATCAGTGTGGTTAGCTGGCGCGCTGCAACCCCTAAAGCTCTTATATAAATAAGATTAGTGTCGCGTTTGAGCGTTGGGGAATAAGAGGTGTAATATCTGATGGTTTTATATGCAGTATTATTGTTATCCCTTCTTAGTTGAGCTGATACTCGTCTCTCTCTCCCTTGCTCTCTTTTCTTTGCGATTGTCTCTTTCTCTCTCATTTCACATGTGTTCATTCCTTTAGTCTCTCTCTCTCTCTCTCTCGCTCTCTCTCTCTCCATCCAGATTTACAGTATTACAAAGAGTTAAGCTGCAATAAAGCGCCCCAGCAGCAAATGCTCATATTGTTCTGTTCTGTCTGTCATATTCGCTCTCTCTCTCTCTCTCTCAGTTTGAATTTCGCCGTCTTCTTTCTCGTCGTCCTCATCGTTTCTCTCGCTCTCTCGCTCGCACACCTCACTATCATTTCACGATACTCCCTCATCTCCTCCTCGCCTGTTTAACCTTCTGCTGCCCAGTTTGTTATCAATTAGGCCCCTCACTCATATCTAATTGAGGGGCCATGTCCTCGCTCACAGTGAATTAGCCGCCTCAGTCTTGGGAGCCGATTTAGCTTCTTTTGAGGCCATTTTGTTGTCGGCCATTTTCACATTTCCTCCCTAACTCCTCGCCACAGAGGGCAGCCACTGCACTATAATTACCCAATCTGTTCCCATTCATTCTCTCCAATTTCAGCACCTCACTCTCTCTCTCATTCTTTTTTTTACTCCCCCTCTCTCTCTCTCTCTGCTTCAATCCCTCTTTGCTCCCCACCTCTTCTGGAAACCAGCATCCTCCTCTTTTTTTTTTTCCCCTCTGGGGGTACAAAAGCTGGGTTACAATATGGGGGTATTAAGGCCGGGTGCAGGCTCAGCTGGGGGCTGGCTTTAGCCAGCTGAGGGTTATCCGTGGCAAGCCCTGACTTACGGCACTGATGTCCTGTGATGTCGCTGAGGCGGAAGACTTTCCTTAACACGCTGAAGCCTTTGATGGGCCCCGAGGCCCTGCACTCAGCTCGAGGAAACCCCGCGACCCTGAGTAGCCCCTCGTTGGGTGCCTGGATGAGGGTTTGATTCATTCAGTCAGGTTAAGAGGTTGAATGTTTGATCATTTAGTCAGTGTGTTAGGACATATCATTCTTTTATTTATCCATGTGTATTTTGTACTTTCATTGCTGTCTTTTATAGCCTCCAGTCACACAGAGAGTGGAGCAGCTGTTATCCCAGTCTGTCCCTACTAGTGGTCGGGGATACCACATCATCATTTAAGCAGAAGATCATTCAAGATTATGTTGTGAGAACAGACTTTATTTTTTGACATAAAGTCATGTAACATAAAAACTTTCTTCTAAAAGAATAAAACTCACTTTCTACTGTAGAGGAAAAAATCAGCAGTTCTCCACATCCACACATGATTTATAGTTTATATCATTTATGTCATTTGTAACATTGGATCTCTCAATTATAAACACCGTCATGAGATGCTGTGTATAGTCTCTTCATTGCTGCTCCTCAGATTCTCCAGTTTTAACAATTACAGCAGTGAAGAGAAATGTTTTTTGAGCTGTGAACATCTTCTATATGTCCTCGTGTCCTTGTGTTTTACATTAATGGCACAATCAAACATCAAGTACTTGTGTCTTATGCTCTGAACACAGACAATTCAGTGCATGTCTCACACAGAACTATTTAAATATAAGATTATATTTCTCTTTTTCAGGTGTTTAAATGGATTCATTTAACGTCAGTGTTGGCTGGAGCTTAGATGATCATAAACAGGGACCGTTCAGTGTCTTTTATAAATGAGCAGTTAATCAGCCACACTCAGACGTCGTTTAGCATCTGTACGGCAGTATGAGAGTCAAACAGAGAGGATACACGCTGTTTCCAATATTGTCCCAGGCTGATATAGTAATATGCTCGGCTGGATATGTGTCTGTGTAAAGAGAGAATAGCAGCATTTCTGAAAGGTGAACAGTCCCTCGCCTTCTCTCCCACTTTTGAAATGTGACAGATAACATCCTCTCTAGTTCAAAACCACAGAGACGTGTGTGTATGTGTGTGTGTGTGTGTGTGTGTAAAGGGGGTTGGGGGTTACAAGCAGGCTGATTTCAAAGTTTTTTTGAGGAACCGGCATTTCATCCAACTGCTGCTCTTTCAGATGTTGGGCTTCAAACGACAACTCGTTTTTTTCCCGTGTTATTTCATCTGTTTCTTCCTTCACCCACCCCTCCAAAAAAAATGGAGAGAAAAAAAAACCCTATTGTGATTGGAGCTTAGATTCATTTTAGATTAACGTTCACGTTTCTTTCTTTCTTGCATTACCTTCAAAGGACCTCCATTATGTTGCCAGTGATAAGGGCGAGGTGGTGCTAGCGGATGTGGCCAAAAGGAAAGCTAATGAAATGGAGGCCCGGGCCATCGCAGGCAACGGTAAGAAAATAATCATAATGTCCAATGTAACACACACCAAACGTCAAACATTTCTCTTTTTCCTCATTTCTCACACTTGAAAGGGGAGGTGGATACTTGATAACCTCAGTAACTCACCCAGGCCGACACAGTTTTTACTGCCCTCTAACACCAGTCCTCGCCCACCTGTAATAGAACCAAGGAGACTTAAAGCAGATCATATAATGTGAGAGTAAAGCCTGCACAATCTCATCTGAGATACACACACAAGTCCTGCTTATATTTGTAATATCGTGAATGTCTTTTAAATTCGATGTCGATGATGTTACCCAAAGATGTATGAGCACGTGATAGTTCTTGAAGGATCCAGCGAGGGGAGGGACACCAGCAAAGGCCCAGTTTTTTGTTGTTACTTCAGGCTGTGCTGGTGCCCTTTGACAAACATTCCTGAAAGCACATACCAGAGGGGATCAGGCCGAGTTCCTCATTTCATTACACACACACACACACACACACACACACACATACACACATGCAACTCTTCACAGATTCTTTAAAGAGGTTCAGGGTTTTTTAAGTGTTGTCGTATGTAGTATGTGGTAAAATCTATCATCGAATTATCATTGTAGACTTTGCAGAGAGCACACACACTGGCATTTCCATGGACTTACATGAGAGACAGACACTTGCTCTCACTTATGACATGACACTTAAAGGAATACTGCATTTAGCTTTGTATTACTAGAATAGTATTTTTGAAAAAATGTGCTTCCCAACCTCAGTTTCCCCTGAGTTGAGAAATATCTTCATTCCCTTGTTACGTGCCCATCAGGGACACTTGGTCCTGTAAGCGTGACTGTTATTCTGGGAATGAGGTCCCGTCCCCCTATTAGTGGGTCTAAAAAATAGCGGAATTAGCGTTGCAGTTTCAAGCCTCGGACCAAGGCTGGGACCAAGTGTCCCTGATGGGCACGTAACAAAAAAAAGAATGGAGATATTTCTCGACTCAGGGGAAACTGAGGTTGAGAAGCACAATTAAGAATAAAAAATACTACCCTAATTCTAGTAATACAAAGCTAAATGCAAATCGGTGAAGTATTCCTTTAACTAAAAGCCCTTTCCATTCAAAATCACGACATACATTATGTCAAGGCTCTGTACATAGTGAGGAATAAACCTTTACAACATTATAGAGAGAAGAGAAACAGCAGTTCACACAATGAGCAAGCACTAGGCGTCAGTGGAGAAAACTCCTCCCTTTTAACAGGAAGAAGTCTCTGACAGAACCAGACTCTTGTGTGACCATCTGTCACGACCGGTTGGGGTGAAAGGAAAAATGGGGGACAAAGGAGAAGTGTGGGAGACAAAGGGGGGAGAGAAGGTGAAAGAGGGACGCGAGGTGTAGAGACGGAAGAAAGAGACCAGGAGCAGATATGTAACAGTTAGCTCAAGTTAGCTCATGTAATATAATCTACATTTGCTCTAGATCAGGATATCTTAACAATATGTCTTCAGACAAGTCTGTAAACTGCTCTCTCCCTGCACCAAAGTCCAGAGGAAATCAATCAGTATGTTCACATGCACAGTTTAATCAACTTAGGGCCATAGTCTGACTAAGACAGGCAACTGGATAAATTGCAGAGTCCGAGTATACGTGCATCTGACTCCGCCTCCGTAGGTGGGGTTGTATCTCAAAGACTGGGGACGAAATTTTGGTGCATGTGCAGAACACCAAGACTGACTCCAGTCCGACTAAAGATATACATACAGGAGTAATCGGACTATGAATCACATTATCCCGGTATGTTAGTCTGACTAAGACTACCTTGATTTTAGACTAACGTGTAAACATGACATTAAGGAAATCAAATTATTGCCTTAGATTGACTAAAATTGGACTTTTAACATGCATGTAAACGCACTGAATAAATTTGGCACACGGGAGTTGTTAATCCAATGCTGCCTTTATCTGTACGTTTAAACGTGTTATGCTGTGACTTGGACTTGTTTTAAATCCTTAATTCTGTTTTACCGGCGTGATACAAACTTACCAAAGAGGCAGCAGTAAACCAGCATCTGCTGTTTTTCCCCTGCAAGCTTTAGTCTTGATCTTTGGTGCCGTGGAGTGAGCTATTTACAAAACAGAAACGGTTTTCTAATGGTGTGATAAAGTGGTAAAAATATAACCTTATGATATAATGTGCTTAAGCAGATGTTGATTATGTGAGATACACCTCATATTAAGGGAATATATGAACTCTTTCTTCTGTCCCTCATACAACCACACTTCAAAAAACCTGAACTATCTCTTTAAGGGGAACAGGTGAACACATTTGAGAGGAGCTGGATGTGTGTGTGTGTTTGTGTGTGTGCGTGTGTGTGTGTAACCACAGAGACAAGAGAGCTATTTAACTCTACTGTATAAGGTCAAACCCCTGAGGCTGAGTGTCTTGTGTGTTAGACGGTGAATGAAAATGAGCATTTGTGTAACTGTGAGGCCTGTTTGCATGCAATATTATTTTCTAATGCCGAACACGACACTCCCCCTCATAAGCCTCTTAATTATGTCCTCGATGATTTACCTCCATCACCTGCAGCGTGTCCTATCCTTGGACAACAGCAGTGTGGGGAAAGATCGAGGACGGACGGGCGAAAAGAAAGAGGAGTGTTAATGGAAAGGAATAAAGAAGAGGAGAGGAAGAAATGTAGGAATTTTTGTAGAATTTATGGGTTTTATCTCTTGGTTGACGTTGCCAGCTATTTTCAAACAGAAATCATCCTTCACATTTTTTTTTTACAAAGTTGGGAGCACAAGTCACCATTTATGATTATTTTATGGCCCGACACCTGCACAAATACCAGATTACATTCATTACATTCATGATTGTTTTTGTTTTAAAGTTTGTGGAATTCTATATACAGTGTCTTTAAATTACCTAAATTCTTCTTAGGACATTCTACTGACTTAGATTCATTTGAACAACGTAAAAGCATTATCCCTAACCTTAACCATGTCCATTTAATGCCTAACCTTAACCTTAACCCTTAGTGCTCACGCGGCATGGATCTCTGGGAATAATACACAACTCCTTATATGGACGTCCTTGGGGTGTTTGTTTATAGGTCACATATTCAGGCTTTAAAAATGTGTCGTTGAGTCAAAGCTATGATTCATTTTATATTGGCATTTTTAGTAGTGATATAAAGTAGCAATAATTGTGCAGAAGTCACAAAAATAGGCCGTTTTTCTTTTATTTTTGTTCATAAAAACGAGCCAAGTGAACTTTGAACGGTGACATATTTCCAAATTTAACAAATTCAATCTGATTTTAAACACTTTGAGTACTTTTATTTTTTACTTTTACATTTTCCTCTAAATTGCACATTCGTATAGCCTCTGTATATACTGTATGTTTTAAAACAGCAAAAATGCTCTGTGTTCTAAGGGTTAACTTTAACCTTAACCTAACCACAAGTCAAATCTTGGCCATAAACTTTTGAAACTAGAAAAGTGTGGAACTAGTAATGGAAGGTAACAAATACGTGTATACACACACACACACATGCGTGCACACATCATTTTATGATTGATGGCTGCCAGGAAACACACATACATAGTGGATGTTGACACACATGGTTAAACTTGTGTGTGTGTGTGTGTTATACACTCCTATTAAAAGAGCAGGAAAGCCAGGTTATAAATTATGAGTGGTTTACTTCTCACTTTACACACACACACACCTGCATACATAGCCCCTGGCATGGTCGTTACACACGACAGCTGTTGCTATAATTTACAGTTGAACTGTCTGAGCTACTTAGTATGTTGTCCATCCCATTTATTGCATGTTGCACCTCTTAATATTATCCAGTACAGACTCAGATTACAGCTTCTACAACTACTCACCTGCAGGATTAGTGCACTTCATTCTGAATCTGAATGGAGGACTTTACATGCAGGTAAGGTATACTTTGGTTTATGGCGGCGGAGTCACAATTCTTCAACACACACTCGACAAAACAAGTTGTCACGGTGCAGCCTCAGTGAGTGAGTAGTCAGAGTCACATGCGAGGCAGGTCTCAGTGTCTCCTGTGTGAGCCAAACATTTGTAATAAACACGTGTTAAACAGCGATGTGAAAGCAGGTGTTCCCTGCAGCGTTGAAACACATCACGATGGCTCGCCGCTCAAAGAGACAATGACACACAAACTCAAACATTACATTCTTCCAAACATAATTTAGTTTACACGGTTATGTAAAACTGACTTTGCTTCTATCAGCACGTCACCTAATTAAATAATGATGATATTGATATTTATTCAACCACACTGACTTGTGCAGCTGCTCTCTTAACCACACGTTTCCATTCGTAGTCATCCGTGCCTCGGTTGTAACTCGACGACGACAATTAAATTGACTGCATGTCCCGTCCCAGTATGAAAGCGCTAGCACACCAGTCCTACGTCTGTGAGAGTCATGCGCTGAAACTTTGGCTGAAGCTTTGTAGGCGAGTTACTAGATGTAGCATTCAGACATGAAGAAGGTGCAAACTCGTAGAAATCATCTCCACATTCTCAATTTCGAGATCCAATCAGCTGTGCTTCTCAAATGATCGGCAACAGTGATTAAAACAATGGTTCGAGGCTTTTCCCAACCTATTTGAGAAAAGTGTGGACATTTGCATTTGAAAGAAGAAACATTGTTATAAGAAGCACATCTCCTGATATTGTCTGAATGATTTATCACTTGTTTTCTTTGAGTGATGCATGTTTTTTTCCCAGCTTCAGTCTTGGGCTTGGACCAGATTGGGCAGAGCCGTCTTCATGTGCCTTTGTACTTCTTCTCCTCATATTCATGGGAATCCATTGTAAAGCCCAGATAAACAGAGATTCTGCCACTGCATGTTCAAACACACACACACAGTAACAAAATAGGGAACACACATTTCAGCTTAGAAATGCGTGCCTTTTATAACAGCAGTGGAAATCGCTTGTAGCTGTCTGGCTGACAAGTGTGTTGATTTGGATAGATATGGCTTTGTGAGAGGCAGAGTAGTGAACAAGTGCGAGGGAAGGCCCTTTTTCCTCTTCCTCTCTATCTCTTTTTCTTTTGAGAAGCGTTTTTGCCAAGAGGAACAGCCAAGTTGCTTTGCCTGATCGTTTCGTCTCCCCCTCACAAAGGACGATGTGACTGTGGGGCCTTTCAGTGGGCAACGAGACAAGAGCTTCATCTGAAGATCCACTTCTCCACCTCCTCATTCTCCCTTTCTGTCTCTCCTTCTTCTAAGGCGTTGCGATAAAAGCCTGTTAGCTGCGGTGAGTGTTGAAGAAACGCTGCATTTGTTTCTCCTCTCGCGCTCAGCTCTGTTGATGGCTTTGTTGACTCATCCTCCATTAGTGTTTGACTTCTCGCATCAGTTTAGAAGCGTTTCCGGGAGAACGTGTTTGTCCAGGAGCAAGAGTGTCCTGCGAGCAAAAAACATACATATGTCATATGAAGATAATGAATTTACGAGGCCTCAACTGATCAATGGCAGAGGACCATTTAATGTCAAAGATGAAACATTTCTCCCCAAAGTCCCCACATTTCATTTCTTGATTATGTAAAATATAAATAATAATGACTTATGAAAGTAAAGAAATATAATAAAAGCTTCAATCTTTACCAAATATGGAAAATAAACCATATGATAAAACTTCATTGTCTACTGCTTCATCCTCCACATGAGTGTTGAGGCAGGAGACAGTCACAGCTGTATTAACCATGTCGGTTTTTGTCTTTGCCATTAACACTGACATCCAGGTGTGACTTCAGCATCAAACGTCATTTCTTTTACCCCCAAAGACATGTGCAGGGCTGGAAAGACATGAATGGCTCCTGTTGTTCTTTACACTGTTTTGCGTCCATGGAGGTTTGCATGCTTAACAGTCACCTCAGGCCATGTTATAAACTTTTGTCTTGTCAACTCTACAGGGACCTAAAAAACAATTCTACTGTATGTGTGTGTGTGTGTGTGTGTGTGTGTGTGTGTGTGTGTGTGTGTGTGAAAGCAGATCCCAGTGGCAGACATGATGTGTGTGGTTCCAGCCTCAGCGACAGACGGACAGAGAGGAACCAAAGTGCAGTGGGACCTTTGTACCCGGACATTTCCACCACACAGTGAGTTACACAGCGTGTTGCTGCTATATCAGTTTTTACTGTCACTCTCCTCCCTCTGTGATTTCAAATCTGACGTGAAAAAAGCTTATTCAGCTGATACAGAGCAACATAAATGCCTTGTCTTCTAGTACTGTATGATATGTCACTAATCATTTTTTTACTTTTATTGTCAGATGTTCTTTTTTGCTCATATTTTATGCCTTTTAATGCTTTACACCACTTTGGCCATTTGTTATGTTCCTAAAAATGCTTTGAAGATTACATTTTGATTGGATTCTGTTCATTAAAAACCATCAAATAACAGATGATTCAAAAGGCCTCCTGCATCATCCTGCAGAGGATTCACTTCTTTTTATTTTTAGTCTCTCATATCCTCTCCCACAGCAGTTCCTCATTGTCTGTATATGAATGTGTGTGAGAGTGTCTGTGGCCAAATGACCCAGCGACAGCGTAAGAGCCTTTCGCTCCCCGTGTCGTTTAAAATGTCAAAGCCACATCAGTTCCGGTTCTTACGCTTCCAGCGTTCCCAGCGCGGAAGCCGGAGCGGCGTTTAGAAAAAAAAAAACGCCACTGAAGTCCATTTTCACCAGGGTTCGGTCTCTGGCGGCGCACGACAGAGTCACTGTTTCACTGCGATACTTTAATGAAGTGTTCTGCCAGAATGATGTGTTGAAACAGTGTGACTAAAGACGCAGTCCCGGCCTCTATCTCACACACACACAAATAGATACACACAAATATAGCCCTCCATGTCTCTATGTCTCTATTATTGTAGGATGAGTGTGTGTGTGTCCTTGTCATTCTCCCACTAACATATTGAAGTATTTCTATGGGGTTTGTGTGCGTTAGATTAAAAAAAAAGAAGAAGCATTCTTGTTCTTCTCATCTTCATAGGCTTTTCATGGCTGTTTGACTGCAACACTGATGACTCTCTGCACCTCCACTCCTCCACTCTGCATTCCTCTAAGCCCCCTCCATCCATCCCAAATCCTCTCCTATCAGCCAATTTAAACAAGCTTGGGTCCAGAGAGAGAGAGAGAGAGAGAGAGAGAGAGAGAGGGAGGGAGAGATGCTCTGGCCTAAGCTCTTTTTAAAACAGTAGAAGGAACAAGAAAGAGTGGTAAAGAGGGTTAGGGTGATTTGGCAGCCAAAAGCCTGTTGGTACTACCTCAGGTCTTCCCCTGCACCACTGACAGAGGCTAAGACAGCAGATCCCTTCACCTCCCTATAGATTATGGCCACAGAGAGAAAGTGACAAAAGCCTCTGCCTTTTTTTTTTTATTGCACAATTCCTTTAGAACAATTTTATATTGAACACCCCTCCCTCTGTTTTTTTTTCTTTTATAATCTGGTCTCTGATGAAGTTTCATTGTTTCTCATGTGAAGCCAATGACAGCTTAGCTGAGATGGAGTAGGGGAAGCATTATAGCGCGGGCGTTCTCCCGTTTGGCTCGCTGAGAAAAGAGCAGGGAGAGAGGCGGAGGCGAACACAATGACAGTTTGGGGGCTCCTCGCGGATTCCCACATTCCCCAAATCCGGCTCTGTGTGTGCGGAGAAATGAGAGAACGAGACGGGAAGCTGGGAAGCATCCCAGCGTTCCTTTGATGGCTGTTGGCCTTTCCCGCTCATCACAAACTCCACTGTCAGCGGAGTCAAGAGAGTGGAGGCCATTGTTTATTTTCATTCAGCAGAGCCATCAATGACAAACATCAATGACAATTTAAAGTTGTTTGTGACTTTTGAGCAGGAAGGAGCTCAGTTTTTATTTTATTTTTTTAATCTAGATCATTGAATTCCAAGCAAACGTTTACACTTTTATAATAACATTTATAATGACTGAGAAATCATGCTTTTACATCACATAAAATAAGCTAATTATTGTGTTTTAGTGTCAGATCCTGTCTAGACAGAGGAAACACTCACTGTCAGATGAGTCAGTGGTGTTTAAACACACCGGGAGTGGAGGTGATGACAGTTCAGAGGGAGGCATGTACAGTATGTGTAAATGAAAGTCTTTAATGTGGCAGACTATAATACTTTTCCACTCGTCTCTAGATTGAAACACCAAGTAAATGTTTCCTGCTTGTAGAGATGAAAGCGTTAAACGACTTTATCGTTGTTATATGTCATCGCTGTAACAAATGATGAATGAATGAATGAATGAATGTAGTCTGATTTTAATTCAGGGAAATGTTCACGCTGAGTGTGTGCTGTTAGATTCCACCACGGACTGCAATCTGGTTACCATGGTGATCATATTTTACATTTAAATGTATATAAATATAATATATAAATGTGATTTTTGGTGAAAAGAGACAACAATTTGGTCTGAAATCATTATTATGTGGGGATGTCCATAGTGTGCATACACACCATATATACTAGTGATGTATACTAGTATATATAGGATATATAAGATGTATACATACAGAATAAGCCTCAGTCAAATCATAAAGCAGGGAATATTTATTTGAACTGTCAGTTTTTCCCTTTTGTGGCAAATCTCACTAACTGATAATGATTCACAGACATTTTGGAGCAGCTGGTGCAATAACATCTTCAATGACAAACACAGCAAATATTACAAAGTATTGTGTCTTTGTTTTGTTTTTAAGCGTGGACGGAAGATCCAGTCAGAGGAGAATACAAGCCGAGCGCCTTCATGTGACCGTGAGCCCACACGTGTTCAGGACACTGAGACAAACAGGTCTGTGTGATGGTCGTCTTAATGTCTGAAAGGTTTGAAAAGTGTTTTTTTGTAATAATCTAAACTCTTATTCTAGAACTGGAACTTAAAACCCAGTGTTTCTTTTACACCTGCCCTGAACTGAAAATGTATTTAACGCACTTTTACACCACAATTACACGACAGTTTCTGAAAGCTAAGAAGTTGCATGTCAAAGCCAACATGTGGTTATCACGGTAATTTCACTCGCGCTGTTGCAGGAAGCCGGCGAATCAGCGTCTCAGAGAGTTGGAACAGTTGCCTGTACATGGTTTCCATTTTTTGTCCTGAACAACGTTTTATACTGTTCAAATTTCAAATTCAACACGCAAAATCAATTCATGTACAACTACAGTGTTTTTTCTTCATTTTAAGTTGTTATTATACTTTTTTAACATGCAGTAAAATGTTATTCTGGGAAAGTTCTTAGGAAACTTTTATGGTTAAAATAAGCAAAAAAAAAATGTCCAGATGGACAACAAATACACTTGACACTATTTCAGATTTTTTTAATTAACTAACTTAATGGAAACACCTGATGGACGCTTTCTCTGATAACTAGAGATAGAGATTTTAGCCGTTTAACCGTAGTTTCCCCATCTATGATATCTTAAAAAATATGTATGGTGCCTTGGTTTATGTTGCAGTGAACAACCTTTTCTGGCTGAAAACAGAAATTTGTAAACAAACTCAACAAAACTGTCGATTTTACATCTCAGCACACAGCAGTTGTTGATCCACTTGCGCCTTAGTCAGTAAGTGAAAACATGTAATCTAGTGACTTCAGTGTTAAGTCACACAAAGTGGCCAAACAAGGCAGCAGCAGCAGCTCCTGTGTCCCTGTGAGCTGAAAATGCTGATTTTCTCTATGAACTTCAGTGCAGGTGAGTGAGCAGTTGACAAATGACACTTTTTTGAATCGACTCGACTCGCCTTGGCATGGCACGGTTTAGGGTGACTAGTGACTTGCAAAGCAGTTGTTTTCAGTGTAGCTGAATCATTAGAGTCAGTTCATTCAAAATATTTGTTCAGTACTTCCTCCATGACTGGAGCATAGACTCCATCTGACACAGTCACTGGACTGAAATACAGCGACAGGGTTTGTGATGCAGCTCGCGATCAGCCGTGCTGTCACTAAAAACACCAGACTCCTGTTAAATATTGAGATTTGATACATTTCCCTGGTAACTGTTGGAGATGAACCCACATTTTTAGGGTTGTTAAGTCTTTTTAACTGATCTACAGTTCGGCACTGTTCGGCTTGATTGTCAGCAACTTAACCGTGCTGTGCCGGGCCATGCCATGGCGAGAGAGAGGCCAAAGACAGCAGCCATGTTATTAGTACAAGATATTGTCAGGCGGCGGCGCTTGGCAAAGTCAGTGATTATATACTATCAGTACCTTTATACAGTAAAACCCGAACTAGCCCTTTAAATAGAATCAGCTTTTACGTTAATCTTCATGTCCACAGCAGCAGCTGACACATGTTAGAGCCTGCAATCATTCTGCTCTGACATTTAGCTTCTTTTATTCTCTGAACGTAGCCTGAGAGCTTCCTGTCTCCCTCACGTCTGAGGTGACTAACTGGTCATTTAGGACAAAACATCAACTCTTCTTTGTCCTCACTTCCTCCTTCCTGCTCCCTACATTTTAATAATTCAGTTGTTTTTTTTGGTGGGGGTGGGGGTGGGGGGTTATTAACAATTGTCTCTCTACCAAATCACTCTGTCATTGGGTAATCTGAGCTGCGGGCTATCGAGGGGAATTTGCATCAGTGTTTAAAATATGTGTATGAGGCACGCTGGGGTTTTAATGTCAATCATAACCTTATTAACGCAGAGCTCAGAGCGAGAGAGATCGCCATGAGTGACAACAGTTTACTACATTTGTTAAAACCCAGAAAAGGAAACGTGTCTGACCTACTGAGTGAGCATGTAACCTGTGTGTGTGTGTGTTTATGGGCTGTAGGGCTGTCATGTGTGATTATGCACGTCTGATGTTGTACTTATTAAACGTGCTGCGGGTGGATTACCAGAACATCCTCCGACGTCTTGTGTCATTTTGTCTTCTTTTTTTTTGTCTGCAGGAAACACTGAAGGTGACAGAGGCAGCGTGAACGTAAGTTGATTGACTGAACATTGATTTTCATTCTTCATCTCCGTTGACAGAATTCACATCATGTCTCCTCCCTATGGATCGGATGAAAACACACTGTTAAGACCTGTGTTAAAATTTTTTTTTTTTTTATTATTATTATTATTATTTTTATTAATAAATGAAAAAATAATAATAAAAAATAATAATAATAATAAAAAGACCTGTATTATAAGTTCATAACCAGTAATACATAGTAATGCAGCGGTATAGAAAAGGCGCTTTATTTTATGTAAAAATCCCTTAACATGTAAAAGAGCCTTGTGGGGTGGGTAAAGTAAACACTCACCTCGATATGTCAGTGTACATTTGTTAATATACTGTTTATGAAAGTGACGCTGAATAATAGAGTAAATTAAAGTTTAAAATGTAACTATAAACTGGAAATAACATGGCTTTACGGTAATATTATCTCCTCATTACTACACTGTGGCCATTGTCGTCACAACTAAGCATGCATTTGCATTACAAATAACACAGTATCACCTTAATATGAGCTCCATGTTACAAAATATCATATATATACTGTATATTTATTTGTATATGTACAGTATATATATATATATGTATATATATATATATATATATATATATATATATATATATATATATATGTATACTGTATATATATAATGTGCATCCCTAGTTTTTGTTGTTCTTTTGATGTTAGGGACAGCAACAGATTTCAGTTTTTCTTTTTTTCTTTTTTTAAATCATCATTTAGCTCTTACTCGACTGACTGTGAAACAATCTTTGAATAATCACAAACATATGAAATAACCCTTTAATACTTCCTTCAATCTCAAGCTATAGCGTTATCTTCAGTTGACACACACAGCCCAGACAAACATCAGCGTCTCTCACTGAATCTTATTTTGCTGACTGATGTCAACGAGGTGAACGTGGGCTGATTCTGATGGACACATGATGATCATTCATATAATGCACTGTTAAACACCGTTACACACAGCTATACTGCATTATTATGTGTTAAACCCATGTTTTTAAAACAAATACGTCCAAATGATAGATGATAGATGATAAATGATAAATATGACGATACATGAATTCTGTTGTGGTTTTGACAACTTTCACATGTTTTTACTGACAAACCATAAATTGGATAATTGAAAAGAAAAAAACGATAAACCATTGATGAAAATATGAAGCAGTTGTGGTTTTTATGGTAGTCAGCTTCACTGTCACATTACACATTAAACACTTAATGACGACAGTTAAACAGTCAAACCATAACCAAGCACTCGAGGGAAATTAAAAGTGTGATTATCATAAAAGTCCTAAAAGTGATTTACTGTATAAACACTTTTATAACAGGTTTCTGTTGCTTGTGTGTCTCAGGGAGAAGACGACGCTGGGACGCTTCATGTGGTTCATTTAGGAATGGTTTGAGGAAACAGACCTGGAGGTTTTATATTATATTATATTATATTATATTATATTATATTATATTATATTATATTATATTATATTATATTATATTATATTATATTATATCATGTTACATTACATTACATTACATTACATCACATATCATATCATGTTAATACCAGTGGGAAAAGTGAAAAGAAACAACATAAAGTCACCAACAGCAGCCTTTATTTGTCTATTTTTATATGCAAAGTAGTCATTGATGTTTACGGCATGGGTATCTGTGAACGTTTACTGTGATGAAAGGAGATGAACACATGAGCGTTGTGTAGTGTTGTGTCATTGTGTGTGTGAAATTTCACATGGAACGTGGATGAAGGTTATTTTCTGTCAAAAGCAAATGAACCTTGACAGAAAAACAGTTGTGCGGATTTCTGCTTTTAAGAATATGACACAAACTGTTTCAGACCTTGTCATTAATCAGTGCTGAAAAAAATAAAGACTTCTATTATACTTCCATCACCACTGATACTCAATGTTTCTTCCTCACTCTCTCTCTCTGTCTGTGTGTGTGTGTGTGCTGTATAGACGTGTGTGTGCATTAGTGTGTGTTGGCCGAGATTACGGGCCCCAGTTTTATTCATGAATAGGAGCCAACCAGGGACTTTAAAGCATCGCACGGAGCCTGTTTCCTGAACAGCAGCCATGGCCGTGTCAGAGCTGTCGACGCGCTGCGCTCACCGACTAATCTGACAGCGCCGCACGAGCCCTAATCCCTCACTGTATCGTAATCTATTTACTTTGCATTCTAAGAGGATTTCCACCAAAAAATATACAAGAAGCGATGTTGGAAATGGACAGAAGATGTGCGAGGATGCTTTTCTGCTCCTTTTCTGTTTGTTTTGTTAGCTTTCAAAAAAAAAAACACACACGCACACACACCACTGTATGTTTTTTGGGGAGTCAATCCCCTGCGAGAGGGTAGGGTGAAAGGAATTACATTTCTGACTGATACTAATACTTCTCTTATGTAAACATCAAAATGTTATATTTCCCCTCTGATGATACAGTCACACTGCAGAGGCTGCTGCAGATAAGTGGCATCTGTCGTTTTGCTTTAGAGCATCTCTTGACACGTTTATAATTTACAGACCAAGGCTGCATTATCTCCTGATTGTTTGATTTGACAGCTTGAATAAAAGCAGCAAAAATTGCTTAACAGGCGAGCACTAAGTCCTCGCATCTCTCTGATGGCCCTACACAGTGGCCCTTTTTTTTATGAGAAAACAGTGAAATCTCCTCTTTCATAAGACACAAAACAAACCAAACGCTCTCCTCACTTACCCTTTAAGCAATTATGTCAGCTTTGTTGAATGATAAATACTTATGCTTCATTTAAAACGTGCCCAGCAGCTTCATTGTAAAACACTGCCTCGCGTTCAGGTCTTTGCCGTCCGAGATGACTCGCAGAGATCAGCTTATTAGTGGTATTAACATACTGTGCAGCGTGCTGGAGCTGTGAAATGGCCTTGTTAACATTTGGAAATGAATCAAGCCTCCAGCACTTGCTATTATCCAGGTTATCTCTCTTTTTTTCCCCTCTGTGCAACAGCTGTGCAGTGTTTCTGTAGCAGTTTTATCCCAGCTAATGATGTGGGATCTCTGATTGGACTGATAATGTTTCTCCCTCTGGGGCCCAGTAGTATGTTTGTTTCACAGTCTGAAACATTATAGACAAACATGTCAAAAACTTAAAAGAGTAAATAAATGTCTAACCACAGCTGACGGTGATTTGACAAATCAGAAATGACAGTGGAGTTCTAATCTCTCAATCTGTCACATGTCTGTGAATGAGATGTACTTTGCATAAGGACCACAATAAAGGAAAGTGCCTTAATAACATTGCAACATAATAATCTGCACTGGAAATCTGTGTTTAAAAGATAAATAATGAAAAGTAGATACAAGAACAACCTGTTTTTTGGGGTTTTTTGCCTCACGCGAAGGTCAGAGTGAAGCACAAGGACAAAGCAGCGACTGAAATCTCATGATAACACTTCTTCATTTCTGAACAGATACAAGCCAAATGAAATGTCACAGTAACAATCACTGGATGTCATGTTGGAAAGTTATAGCTGATGCACAGTACTTGGTATTTATGCATTTTTTTTTTATTACGTCTATAGGACTTTTCCTTCAATTGCAGCTGAATTATTTATTTTATACATTGCAATGCATTATTTATTTAATGCTATTACACTGGTAAACGAGCTGTTAACCCCACAGTTTTTGTTCTGTTTTGGCTCTTGAAGACTCCTGTGCTCATCTACAACTAATAAACATTTTTTTACGTGACATATCTCATGCCTGATTTTGAAGTAGTGACACGTTTCAGACGCCTGGTTTCATGGAGTCCTCTCCATGATCATTCATTCATTCATTGTTTACTGCTTTATCCTCCACATGAGGGTCACAGGTCGCTGGAGCCAAACGGAGCTGACACAGGGTGAAGGGCAGGCTACACCCTGGACTCAGAGAACCAACATACAGGAATGTACCATTTACTCTCATTCTCAATCTCACACTTAAGCGTTCCATTAAGATCTGCATGCTTTTGGACTGTGGGAGGAAACTGGAGAACCCAGAGAAAACCCACAAACACACATGGGGAGAACTCCATGCAGAAAGGCCGTCTTTGTGACCGAGACGGAAGTCCAGGTCTTTTTCCTGCACAGCATGTTTTTCATGTGCACGTTCAGATAAAACTTGCCTTACGCTACCTTACTTACTTACTTACATAATGGATAAAAGTCAAGTTTGAACACGTTGTAAATATTGAGTGAGTTTTTTGTTATTCCAAGCAATTTTTGACCAAAAGCCAGTTTAGCAAAGCATTATGGTTCATAAACAAATCAACCTGTTATTTTCTTTCTTTTGTTCCTTTTTCCCTCCAGAGACACACTTCTGTGATTGTCTTTGTCAGGTTTTAACAGGTCAAAGTTCATGAGAAAGGTTTAGATTATATACAACACCAGCAGTGTATGTTTTCTGAAATGTAAGCCGTCTGTCAACTTTCAAACAGACACACACAGAAATTTGTCATCGGAGAACAAACTACACAAAAAAAAGGAAATGTGGCCATCGTGTCAGACGGCTAAGTGTTGACATACAGAGACAACATCTTCAGCGAGAAACTCTAAAGCCTGCAGGTCAACAAGTCTCCATTAAGCTTTCCCAGGTCTGGAGCTCGGCTGCAGGGAAAAGAGACAAGTTGCAACTTAGGACGAGGACAAGCTGCATCTTTTCCACATGAGACAATCACAGGACTCTTCAAATACCTCTCCGCTTCATCCCTCGTTACATTGTTTTACAGGAAACAGGGAAATGAGGAATGTCAACAACAACAAATACAGAAGACGGAAAAGAGGACGTGCATAAGAACAGTTATTTTTCATTTGTCAGAAATTGAAGATGAAATATTTATACAAATGGTTTCAGTCAGTTCTCACACACAGTGGGAAGAAAAGGGTCAGATGAGGCGAGGGATAGTCAAATGCAACTTCACCTATAAAAGTTATACACACAGTACCTCTAAAGTTGTTGTGCATCAGGTAACATTTAATCTTTTAAATACAAACAAATGACTGCTACATTCAAACCACTGACACACAACTCTCTGTTTGTGTTTGTCAGCTCTGCAGACTCACCTGAGGAGTGGGGAAGTCTGACGTCACTGTCTTCCCCACAGCAGCATCTCTGTCACTCTTTTTCAGAATCTCATTTCATGTCTGTTTTTGTTTTTCAGCTTT